>NC_134398.1:102355466-102432423 GCF_050003625.1 Haematobia irritans
GTTCAAAAATATGTGTTTGAAAAACGCCAAAATTTAAATTTTCGGATTTCAAAAAACTGAATGTTGTGCCAATTTGTGCTAGGTTAGTACTCATTTGTGCCCTTTGAATCAACTATCTATCTCAAACAGTGAATGTTGTGCCAATTTGTTCTAGGTTAGTACTCATTTTTGCCCTTTGAATCAACTATCTATCTCAAACCGTTTTGGAGATATTCGCAAAAACTTTTTTTTTTTTAAATGCCAATTTATGATTGAAAATAGTCAAAATTTAAAATTTTCGAATTTCAAAAAACTGAATGTTGTGCCAATTTGTGCTAGGTTAGTACTCATTTGTGCCGTTTGAATCAACTTTCGATCACAACCCGTTTTGGAGATATTCGCAAAAACGTTTTTTTAAAAAATTCCAATTTATGCGAAAATAGTCAAAATTTAAAATTTTCGAACTTCATAAAACTGAATGTTGTGCCAATTTGTGCTAGGTTAGTACTCATTTGTATCGTTTGAATCAACTTTCTATCTCAAACCGTTTTGGAGATATTCGCAAAAACTTTTTTTTAAAAATGCCAATTTATGCGAAAATAGTCAAATTTTTTGTTGTAGTTTGGAAAATTCTAATATATCTTGTGTTATTACTACAGGATAGGTGGGGTAATTTTAGTTTAAGGAGATGGGGAATGTTAGATTAAAAATTGAAAGAAATTCAAAAATTATTTTTTTTAAATTATCAAAAATTAAAAAAATTAAACAAAAACTCTCAAATTCAAAAATTAATCAACTAATCAGTTAAAAAAAGAATTTAAAAAATTTTTGAAAAAATAAAGTTAAACATAAAAAATTATTAAAAATTAAAAAATCCAATAAAAAAATAAAAATTAAAACATTAATCAATCAATTAAACAAAAAATCAAAAATCCTTCATTAAATGACCAACAATTAAAAATTTCTTTCAAAGATAATCCCCATTTTATGGGATGTTGTAGTTTGGGCAATTCTAATGTATCCTGTGTCATTGTTACAGGATAGGTGGGGTGATTTTAGTTTAAGGAGGTAGGGATTGTTAGATGTATAAGAATTAAAAATTGAAAGAAAATCAAAAATTAAAAATTAAAAATAATTAAAAAATTAAAAAGTTAAAAGTCAAACAGAATCTCTAAAAATTAAAAAATTAACCAATTAAGCAATTAAAAAGGAATGTTGGATGTATAACAGTTAAAAATGTTAAAAGAAAATTATTAAAAATTAAAAAATCAATTAAATTAAAAATTAAAACATTAATCAATTAATCAATCAAAAAATTAAAAACCTTCATCAAATCAACAAAAAATTAAAAATCTTTCAAAGATAATTCTTATTTCATGGGATGGAGTGATTAGCGAATTTCACATTTCTCTAAAATCAGAGGAGTTCTTTAACTATCGTAAGAAAAACCGATCCTTACTTCCGTTGCTTCTTGCCCTCCATCTCGATCCCCTTCCATTACGTCCCAAGTCTTCCGTTCCTATTAACATGAATCCATCCTATGTTCCCTTGTTAGTACCCCCCATAAATTATCAAAATACGGTCCTACAAATTTCTGTATAATCACAAAATCCTAAAATAACTATTCAATGCATAGCTCCTCCTAAAATATCTAATCTAGGAATTATAAAGAAGGGAATAAAAACCCGCAGTATCAATGAAGTTAAAAAATTAGTGAAAATTACAAAAAATCCCTTAAAGATCCAGAGTGGTGTTCTCCGAGAAGAAAAAAATTTCAAACGATGAGGAAAAAACAGAATCAAGGCATATCAAAAAGAAATATCTTCAGAATAAAATAATAATATATCAAATGCCGTCAAGGCCCTAAGTGGCGTTTCCTGTAGCGCTCTCGTCCCGGCCAAGGACTCATCAGCCGGATTTTCATAACTCAATCAATGAAAAATGAAAAAACTGAGCTCAAAAACAAAATGAAAAATTCTTTCAAAAAAACCTTCCCTTCTCCCAAAAATCCGATTAATATTATAGATAAGAGAGACATCAAAAATTATTATACAATAGAGTCAGAAAAAAACAGTAAAATATATAAAAAAATCCTGAAAAATAAAATTAGAAAAATGGCTCACCTCAGTATATCAGGAAACATATACTGAGGAGCCACTTTTTCAGGATTTTTTTATATTTTTTAGTGTTTTTTCTGACTCTATTGTATAATAATTTTTGATGTCTCTCTTATCTAAAGGGTGATTTGTTAAGAGCTTGATAACTTTTTTTTAAAAAAAACGCATAAAATTTGCAAAATCTCATCGGTTCTTTATTTGAAACGTTAGATTGGTCCATGACATTTACTTTTTGAAGATAATTTCATTTAAATGTTGACCGCGGCTGCGTCTTAGGTGGTCCATTCGGAAAGTCCAATTTTGGGCAACTTTTTCGAGCATTTCGGCCGGAATAGCCCGAATTTCTTCGGAAATGTTGTCTTCCAAAGCTGGAATAGTTGCTGGCTTATTTCTGTAGACTTTAGACTTGACGTAGCCCCACAAAAAATAGTCTAAAGGCGTCAAATCGCATGATCTTGGTGGCCAACTTACCGGTCCATTTCTTGAGATGAATTGTTCTCCGAAGTTTTCCCTCAAAATGGCCATAGAATCGCGAGCTGTGTGGCATGTAGCGCCATCTTGTTGAAACCACATGTCAACCAAGTTCAGTTCTTCCATTTTTGGCAACAAAAAGTTTGTTAGCATCGAACGATAGCGATCGCCATTCACCGTAACGTTGCGTCCAACAGCATCTTTGAAAAAATACGGTCCAATGATTCCACCAGCGTACAAACCACACCAAACAGTGCATTTTTCGTGATGCATGGGCAGTTCTTGAACGGCTTCTGGTTGATCTTCACTCCAAATGCGGCAATTTTGCTTATTTACGTAGCCATTCAACCAGAAATGAGCCTCATCGCTGAACAAAATTTGTCGATAAAAAAGCGGATTTTCTGCCAACTTTTCTAGGGCCCATTCACTGAAAATTCGACGTTGTGGCTCGTTAGTAGGTTAGGTTAGGTTAGGTTATGTGGCAGCCCGATGTATCAGGCTCACTTAGACTATTCAGTCCATTGTGATACCACAGTGGTGAACTTCTCTCTTATCACTGAGTGCTGCCCGATTCCATGTTAAGCTCAATGACAAGGGACCTCCTTTTTATATATGGCTCGTTAGTAAGTCTATTCATGATGAAATGTCAAAGCATACTGAGCATCTTTCTCTTTGACACCATGTCTGAAATCCCACGTGATCTGTCAAATACTAATGCATGAAAATCCTAACCTCAAAAGAATCACCCTTTAGCTTCGAAGCCGCGGTCTTCGAAGTTAGACCACTTTGCGCTTTTCCCGTTCGGGAAGTGGTCAATATGGCAAAAAAATAATCCTCGTATAACATCAACGAAAATTGTGGAAAATATTAAAACAAAGTTTAAATAAGCATCTGTGCCTAAACAGCCAGAAAAATTACATTACATAGAGCTGGATTTCATGGAAGAGTTTCTTGAAGAAAGCCATATATTTCATTCATTAACAGACAAAAGCGGATTGAATTCGCTAATTCTTTCATCAATAAGCCTCCAAAATTTTGGAAACAAATTATTTTCTCCGACGAGATCAAATTCTGTATTTTTTGGTATAAAAGGTCTGAAAATCCATGGTGGAGGTGGAGGAAGATTCGGCCGAACTTACAGCCTATTTTTCGTTTAAGTTAATTTATGATAATTCGTGAATATATATGTACGATCCTGTTATTGTTCCACTATCAAAAATTTTTGGTTTTATGAAATTCTTCAGAGAAAGAATTCTGCATGGAACACTTAACCTGTTCGGTCACATATTTTTCCAATGAAATAAAACTTTGAATTGTATTTAAAAGCTATCCTCAGACCATTATTAAATTATAATTTCATATCTTAAAATGTCAATCAATAAAATCATATTATAATATATTCTATTTTTTCCAAAGAACTCACCAGATATGGCTGGAGGACGGGCAATTAAATTTACTAGTTGAATCTGTTGAATGGAATGGAGATCGATTGTTTGTGGAATGATTATCCCGCTGTGGACTAATCACCACTTTTGGTAAAGGTGATGATAGTGGCTCATTGTCATAACCACATTGAGTATTCCAAGAATTTTGAATAGAAGAAATTTGAGTTCCTTGTGTGCCCTCATCCGAGAAGGCCGACGGAGCATCAACACGTACAACTGTAAATTCATCACCAAACACTGTTTGCATAGATGTTGCTGAATTTGGTTTCTTAGGTAAAATAGGAGCATCTTCATTCTCGTTTGACATTGAATCCGCTTGCAATGCCAATGTATGCAGAACAGTGGTTGTACTACTGTTTATCTCATGTTGGTCAGTTACAATAGCATTAGATGAGATATTTTTGGGAACATTGCGTTCAGGAATATTTACATTTGCAAATACCGAGAATGCCTGACTACTGTTATTTTGACTGTTTGTGTTACAAATATTGCTGCTAATACTTGGTGAACCTTGTTCGCTAGTGAAGCTCTCACTGGTTATCGGTGTAAACGGATGGGAGCGCGACGCTAACGTTGGAACAATACCGACGGGGTTTATGGTACCATTATTCGATGTAAGGTTATTCCCCGAACTGGCAGCACTGGTGTTGTTTTGGCGGCGAGGTTTAATGCCAGGCGATTTCAATGTTACTGAACTCCATTTTCTTGGCTATAAGAAAAAATATATTATATTTTTAAGTATACGTTTAATATAAAGTTAATGTTACGTACAAATTTAGGAGGCTGCTTACATCCTCGGGGTTCAATTCGAAGGCTTTCATGGTACAAGAAGTTAGATATGTCTGTGTCTGACATACCTTTGAAGGGATCCAAATTTTCCAAAAATTTCTGGAAAAACAGTAAAATGTCAATCTTTCATTGTTTTATTGCTGCTATCGAAATGAGATGATGTACCCTAAAAAATGCCTCTGTAACATATACTCTCAAACAAATTCTGCTTCAATCATATATATTTTCAGAATTTGTGCAAACAAAAAATTGGTTATACTGTGCAAATATATTTGATGCTTCACACTAATCATATTTTCTTAAGACTCCGAATGCACAATTTAATGTGCACATTGAATAATATGCAATTAAACTGTTTGACGTTGATGAATACATGCTCATTTATCAACATAAAAAAGTATGTCTATCAAGCAGAGCATTTATTAATTTTCTCACTTTGTTACGTTGATGTCTTTCGTTATCTATCTCCATCCCATCTTTATCTTCTTTCTCTATTCTCTCTTGCACTATCTGACGTTTCTAAACATATATATGTTTGTACGAAAATTTCATATTTATATATGATTGCATCTGTACACATTATATTTAAGAAAATCTAGTGTCGCAAACATAATATGTTCTAACATATTAGCATATATGTCCCAAACATGATGTACTAGTTTATGAACATCATATGCTTGCACTTAAAAATAATGTGCTAAAAATTTGAGTGCCAAACATATAATTTTTACACCGAAAAACTGTCTTGTTTGACCATGAGGATAAGGAAATTTTGAAGCAAATCTTTTTTATAAAACAGATCTCAAATTTCTCTAATGTAACTTTCGACAAAATGGGATAATTTACATAAAATTGCTCTGTGGCCAAATCACCGCATTCGTCATCGAGTTCAGGGGCCAAATCACCGCAGTCGAAATCGAGTACTTCGTCGTCGTAATATAGTTTACGCGGATCACCACAGTCGTTATCGAATTGTTTCTACTCGAAGTTGAACACGAGAGGTAGCATGCTATCGAAAACGAAGTATGTAGTGATTTTTGAGCAGAAAAAAGGTAAACAAAAAGAAACAAGTATTTGGTGAAAATGGAAGTATTATTTATATATTTTGGCAAAATACAGTAGCCGTTTCAAAAAAAAAATCATTTTTTTCAAGAAAATATTTAAAAGCTTCTTTTGACAGACGAAAGCGTCTTTTAAATCTATGGATGTTAAAAACACAATTAGTTAAAAGCACTCACTTCAAAATAGAATCAGTTACAGGTAATGCTAAACGACTGATTTTGTCTCGAATATTTTTCCTTATTAATGCCACTTTGTACTCATCCTCTGAATCCGAAGACGAGGAAAACACATGGATTCATAATAATTTTTACACATATACATATTTTGATCACAAAAAGTTATTTTGAAATCATCTTTTGCTTCCAATTTCTTATTACCATATGGTTACAGCAATGTAAAAAAAAGTAGTAGACAAAATAAATTACGATCGAATGCGGTGATCCAAAATTTTACAGCGATCGAAATGTTTCTCGATACGAAACACTCGATGACGAATGCGGTGATTTGGCCCCAGTTTCGCATAGAGAAACATTTCGATCGTAGTAAATTTTTGGATCACCGCATTCGATCGTAATTTATTTTGTCTACTGTTTTTTATACCCTCCACCATAGGATGGGGGTATATTAACTTTGTCATTCCGTTTGTAACACATCGAAATATTGCTCTAAGACCCCATAAAGTATATATATTCTGGGTCGTGGTGAAATTCTGAGTCGATCTAAGCATGTCCGTCCGTCCGTCCGTCTGTCCGTCTGTCCGTCTGTCCGGCTGTCCGTCCGTCTGTGGAAATCACGCTAACTTCCGAACGAATCAAGCTATCGACTTGAAACTTGGCACAAGTAGTTGTTATTGATGTAGGTCGGATGGTATTGAAAATGGGCCATATCGGACCACGTTTACGTATAGCCCCCATATAAACCGATCCCCAAATTTGGCGTGGGGAGCCTCCCGGAGCAGCAAAATTCATCCGATCCGGTTGAAATTTGGTATGTGGTCTTAGTATACCGTCTCTAACAACCATGCAAAAATTGGTCCATATCGGTCCATAATTATATATAGCCCCCATATAAACCGATCCCCAGATTTGACCTCCGGAGACTCTTGGAGGGGCAAAATTCATCCGATCCGATTGAAATTTGGTACCTGATGTTAGTATATGGTCTCTAACAACCATGCAAAAATTGGTCCATATCGGTCCATAATTATATATAGCCCCCATATAAACCGATCCCCAGATTTGACCTCCGGAGACTTTTGGAGGGGCAAAATTCATCCGATCCGGTTGAAATTTGGTAGGTGGTGTTAGTATACGGCCTCTAACAACCATGCAAAAATTGGTCCATATCGGTCCATAATTATATATAGCTCCCATATAAACCGATCCCCAGATTTGACCACCGGAGCCTCTTGGAGGAGCAAAATTCATCCGATCCGGTTGAAATTTAGTACGTGGTCTTAGTATACGGTTTTTAACAACCATGCAAAAATTGGTCCATATCGGTCCATAATTATATATAGCCCCCATATAAACCGATCCCCAGATTTGACCTCCGGAGTCTCTTGGAGGGGCAAAATTCATCCGATACGGTTGAAATTTGGTACCTGATGTTAGTTTACGGCCTCTAATAACCATGCAAAAATTGGTCCATATCGGTCCATAATTATATATAGCCCCCATATAAACCGATCCCCAGATTTGACCTCCGGAGCCTCTTGGAAGAGCAAAATTCATCCGATCCAGTTGAAATTTGGTACATGGTGTTAGTATATGGTCTCTAACAACCATGCAAAAATTGGTCCATATCGGTCCATAATTATATATAGTTCCCATATGAACCGTCCCCAGATTTGACGTCCGGAACCTCTTGGAGGAGCAAAAGTCATCCGATACGGTTGAAATTTGGTACATTTTGTCAATATATGGCCTCTAACAGCCATGTAAAAATTGGTCCATATCGGTCTTTAGTTATATATAGCCGATGACTTATTACACAAAAATTGGTCCATATCGCCAAAAACAATCTACCAAAACTTTACTTCCATAGAAAATTTTGTCAAATTTTATTACTATAGAAAGTTTTGTCAAAATTTCATTTCTATAGAAAGTTTTGTCAAAAGTTTATTTCTATACAAATGTTTGTCAAAATTTTATTTCCATAGAAAATTTTGTCAAAATTTTATTTCTATAGAAAATTTTGTAATTTACCAAAACTTTATTTCCATAGAAAATTTTGTCAAATTTTATTACTATAGAAAGTTTTGTTAAAATTTCATTTCTATAGAAAGTTTTGTCAAAAGTTTATTTCTATAGAAATGTTTGTCAAAATTTTATTTCTATAGAAAATTTTGTAAAAAATTTATTTCTGTAGAAAATTTTGTCAACATTTTATTTCTATACAAAATTTTGTCAAAATTTCATTTCTATACAAAATTTTTGTCAACATTTTATTTCTATAGAAATTTTTGTCAAAATTGTATTGCTATAGAAAATTTTGTCAACATTTTACTTCCATAGAAAATTTTGTCAACATTTTATTTCTATAGAAAATTTTGTCAAGTTTTTATTTCTATAGAAAATTTTGTCAAATTTTTATTTCTATAGAAAATTTTGTCAAAATTTTATTTCTATAGAAAATTTTGTCAAGGTTTCATTTCTATAGAAAATTTTGTCAAAATTGTATTTCTATAGAAAATTTTGTCAAACTAGATTATATACGTATTTAATTGGCCTTTTTTTGTTTAATATATACCCCGTATGGGCTAACTTACAATTTAGAAGACAGTGTTAAAAAGTTTTACGATACCTTGCCATCGGCAAGTGTTATCGCAACCCAAGTAATTCGATTGTGGATGACAGCCTTTAGTAGAAGTTCCTACGCAATCCACGGTGGAGGGTACATAAGATTCGGCCTGGCCGAACTTACGGCCGTATATACTTGTTTTACATTGCTGTAAACTAGGGCAATAAGAAATTGGAAGCGAAAGAGAATTTCAAAATACGTTTTTATGATCAAATTATGTTATTTCTGAGAAATGTATATTGTTTTTTTTTTTGTGTTAAAATATATGTGTAAAAATATATTATGAATCCAAGTGTTTTTTTGTTTTCCTCGTTTTAGGGTTCAGAGGATGCGTACAAAGTGGCATTAATAAGGAAAAATATTCGTGACAAAAGCAGTCCTTTAGCATTGCCTGAAGTAGAGTGATTCTATTTTGAAGCAAGTGCTTTTTAACTAAATGTGTTTTTGACATCTATAGATTTAAAAGACTTTTTCGCCTGTCAAAAAAAAAAGCTTTTAAATTAGTTCGAAAAAATAAGTTTTTTTTTTTTTTTTTTGAAGCGGCTACTTTCCCTAAATGCAACTAATATTATATTTTCTTAAATGTATTTTACCAAAATGGAATGATACTTACATTTTCACCAACTTCTTGTTTCTTTTTGTTTATCTTTTTTCCTCTCTAAAATCACTAGATACTTCTTTTTCGATAACATGCTACCTATCGTGTTCAACTTCGAGTAGAAACAATTCGATAACGAATGCGGTGATCCGAGTAAACTACATACGATGACGATGTACTCGATTTCGACTGCGGTGATTTGGCCCCTGGTATATCGTTTTCAAAAGATGTTTTTTGAATATTAGCAAGACCATCCGTGTTCGAAATACCATTCGAACAGAATTATAATTTATCTGCTTTCTCAAGTGTGTGTCTAGTTAACAGCATTTCACTTTAATTTATTGTCTCTTTCTCAAGTGTGTGTCTTGTTTAATAGCATTTCCCTTTAATTTTACTGTCCCTTTTTAGATTAACAGATGTAAACATCTTATCAGTAGAATCCTAGGTATAAATATTTGTATGCATTCGTGTTATATTTGTATATATTTAAGAGATAGTGGCTTAGAGTTATGATTGTACTTATTCTTTTTTACCTAGTAACATATGGATCCCTTTTTTGGGTTGTTAATATAAGATGTTGCGATAAGTAATGTTAAGTAGTCTATCTCGATTTGGGAACATAGAATGTAAGATATTCAATGAAATAAATAAATCAGCGTTGTTCGGACATTCTTGAAAGAAACTCCGTGACTACTAAATCATTTTTTGTATTTTATTTAGTTTTGTTTTCACATACGACAATATTTTAAATCTTATAATTATAGTATGTGGATATTAGTGGTAGAAATATAATTGTACAAATTATTTAGTATACCATTAATTATGAATAAAAAGTATTAACTAATTGGAAAGTAATAAATAAAAAATAAAAAGTATTGAAATGATAACAAAAAAAATAAGTTTAAAATGTATCGTGAAATTCAAAATCTAATTTGAATCGACAAAAACGAAACAGAAATTAAGTTCAAAATAACAAGAATAGTAATCATTATTACGAAATAGAGAAATAGAAGATAGAAAATAAATACTTAAAAATGTTTGTATAAGGCCCCCTTAAAAGCATTTGCGTTGCCAATGAATTGAATTTGAGCGGGCAGTGAGTTCAATAGACGAATTGCATTGTGGAAAAATTGTCATTCAGATATCAGTAGACGATGACGATCTGGTACCATTATGATTCTTCTGTTGGATCTACCAACAGTAAGTCTGTTGAAGAGATTTGCAGGAACTTTATTATATTGTATTTTGTGTAGCATTAAGAGAGTTCTAATATTCAGAACGTCGTAAAATACAACGCCGTGCAGTTGTTTTGTAAACGGAGATATATGTTCATATCTTTTTAACCCATAAACGTATCTTACAATTTCATTGTGTGCAATTTCTGAATAATTCGCAACCATATAAGATAACGGGTACCAGATATGATTTTGCTAGAAGAGACCTAATATTCTGGGGCGTGTATAGGTAGGTTTTATACAATCGCCCTTATTCCTGAAGTCGCCCTCGCCGTCGCTTTTTGTCGCTTTTCGTCAGTCGCCACTAATTGGTATTCCGTTCGTCGATATATTCTGCTATCGAAGAAAATCGGTATTCCTGGTGTCGCTTTTTGTCGCCAACATCGTCGCTTGTTGTCGTCTTTAAATTTACCAGCGAAGAGTTTAGTGTTTAATTTTTGAAGAAGTTTTTTAGACTTTATTAATCGAACAATTGAAAAATAAATGTAAAAAATGGAAATTGGTAAGATGTAAAGTGACTAATCTTCAACAATTACAAAAAAAATGGGGAAAAGTCAGTATATATAGCAGTTATGGTCATCAGATTCAAATCATAGAAAAGAACACTGTACAATTAAAGTAAACGTGTTGATTTTCGATTCCATTTATTTTTAATAGAAATCCTTCAAGGCCAATGTATTTTATTTAGCACCAAACTTAGGTAACAATTGTGTCGAACTTCGAATGATCCTTGGACACATAATGCCAACGTCGTTCCAATTGTATATGCCGGATGTTGTTATTGTCCTAATGTAGATATCTAAATCATTTCCCGAGTCAAATTTATCATTTATTTTGATTTTCCAAGTCAACATTGAATTACAAACAAACAGCATTTTAAACGCAAATAATTAAAATACAGTTTTGCACATCAGCTGATTGTTTTCTTTCACGATGATCCTTGTGCCATTGATCTCAGCGTCGTCGACATTTTTGTAGTTTTGGAAGCTTTAACTGTCCTCGAATATATATATCCACATTTTTTCCGCGTCAAATTAAATATTTTTTCTTGATTTACCGACTTAGAATTGCGTCAGAAATAAAAATATTTTAAACCGAAAAAATTAAATTTTTTTTGCACATCAGCTGATTGTTTTCTAGTGATATCGGCCTTTTATTACCGAGTATTGTAATTGGTACAAAAAGTAATCGTCGTCGTCGCCGTCGCCACTTCGCAGGAATACCAAATGAATGACGAGACGACTTAAAAGCGACAGACGACAAAAAGCGAGGGCGACTTCAGGAATAAGGGTGAATGTTCTCAACATTCCGAATATTGTATCAGATAACGATATTATATGGTCATTCCAGGTTAGTGTTTCATTGACAATTATACCAAGGTTTTTCGCTTTGCATACTTGACTAATAACATCATTTCCAATTTGAACCGGGTACTCACATACCATTTTCCGACAGCGACCAACAAAGAGCATGACCAACATTAGATTTGTTTGGGTTTATGTGTAGCTTGTTTTCCAATGCCCACATATAGATATTGTTCAAGTCTGTATTCAGTTTTTCTATTCCTTGGGATAATTCATTTTTTGGGCAACTGAGATAAATTTGCACATCATCTGCATAGATTTGAATATTTGAGTATTTAACCCTCTAATGCCCCATTTTTTTTGTATGCTGATTAACTATTCAATGTTAACGACACAAAATCAAGAAAATTTATACGGTAAAATTCAGTATATGCTGCAAAGGCTCTTGAACAGGTTCAACTAAGTTTTCTTTTTATTTTATTCATTTTTGTTGTCTTAAGGTGTGTTTTACTAAAAGCTTCCTTATTTAATGAAGCCCGCCTAAAGGCGGGATTGGGCATTAGAGGGTTAAGTATGCATGACGGTTCATTTATATACAAACAAAACAAGAGGGGACCAAGGATTGATCCTTGCGGAACACCTTGTGTTATTTGCAGCGGTGTGGAAATACAGTTACCAATCACCACAGACTGTTCTCGATCTCGGAGATAGTTCGACATAAGATTAGTTGCAGTATTTGAAAAATTGAAAAAATATCTAAGTTTTTTGCATAGTATTCCATGGTCGACACAATCAAATGCCGACAAGAGACCATACCTTCGTCGAAATTTGATCGTATATTTTCAGTAACATCTATCAGAGCAGTTGTACAGCTATGATTTGGCCGAAAGCCAGACTGTCTACTTGTAAGAAGTTTTTTTCATTTAAATATTCATATATTTGTTTATGTACCACTCGTTCGAAAACTTTGGACAGAAAAGGTAAGATGGAGATCGAACGATATTCTCCTGAGGACTTTGGTATAGGGATTATTTTTGCATACTTCCAACTTCTTGGATATTGACTTGTCGTCAATATTGTATTAAAAATATGTGTAATAAACGGAAGTATGTAATGTAAAACAGTATTGATGAACTTTGGATGAATGTCATCGAATCCTATAGCATCCGACTTAACCGACAAGCAACTTCTTGCAACATCACTTGATTGCATACATGAAAATTGAAAAGAAGAAAATGGTGGAAATATATTCGACATGAATTGCATGGGAGGTTCTGGCCCTGTGGCAAGCTTTGAGTATTTAAATTTTGTATTGTTTTTATGAAGGATTCATTTACTACATTAGGATCCTCATATATTTGTGGTAAAGCTTTGACGCAGATTCCTATTTCACGTATGGTTTTCTATTTCTCTGTTTACCTCAGTTCTCAGCGATCGATTTTTTTTTATTTTATTTTTTTTTTGTTTTATTTTTTTTTTTTTTACAAATGGATTGAGACGAGAAGTTGGACGACGCCTTAGAAAGAAGTGGTTGAGAACTGTGGGAAACATATCAGTCCTACAAAATTTGAAGATTCCCAGGTGGCTAATTACTAAAGACGAAGAAAATCTAGAACTCTTGGGATTTGCAGATGCATCTGAGAAGGCGTATGCTGCGGTTGTTTATGTCACAACGTCAGGTGGAGTGTCATTAGTTGCAGCGAAAAGCAAAGTTAATCCGATAAAGAACAGGAAATCCCTTCCAAAACTTGAACTCTGTGCAGCGAATCTTCTTGCTCGACTATTGAAAAAAGTAATCGAAATAGTGAGACATGATAAGAAGGTGTTTGCTTGGAATGACTCTACCATAACCCTGGCTTAGATAGAAAATAGAGGTGTGTACGTGAGTAATATTTTGCTCACGCACACTCACGACGGAGAAATCTTTTTCACGCACGATATTTTTCGTAGGACTCACGCTCACGCACGTTCAGGACAAGAAAATTTGTATTCACGCACACTCACGCACGAAAATCTTTTAAATGTCGTGACTCACGAAAAATATCGTGACTCACGAAAAATATCGTGACTCACGAAAAATGTCGTGACTCACGAAAAACCTAGTGACTCGCGAATAATTTTAATTTACCTATAGAACCTGACTAAAAACATGAGTATGATTAAAATCGAGAGCGTTATAAAACTCTTAACACTTAGGATGTCACTAAAATTATAAATGAATTCAACTCGTAAGCATTTTATGTTCGTAAGCGGGATTATTTTCGTGAGCGTGTTTTTCCGAAATTCGTTACTCACGCGCAATCACGACGATATCATTTTCGTGACTCACGCTCACGCACGACATTTGATTGGTTAATCACGCACACTCACGCCGTTGCCGTCAGCGTGACTCAAGACTCACGCGTGAGTCACGAAAATTTTCGTGAGTCACGACTATTTCGTGTCATGTGCACACCTCTAATAGAAAATAACAACAGCAAGGACAAATTTGCAAGGACCAGGGTTTGCGCCATAAGGAAATTGGTACCAGAAATTCGATGGAATTATCTAAAATCACCGGATAATCCTGCCGACTTGGGGACAAGAGAGTATCTCCTGATAAGACAATTGAATCAGAGATGTGGCGGAAAGGCCCATCGTGGTTATCCGAAGAAGAGGATGAATGGACAAGTCAGCCGCAGAAAACGTTAGTTTCGGTAACCAATGTGAGGTCGGAGCCAACATATCTATATTATTTAACAGAGAGGTATTCATCATACCTAACATTGCTGGGAATTTCCGCTCTAGTGTTGCAGTTTATTGGAAAGATAAGGAAGAAGTCGTACCATATAAAATATTTAACGCGAGAAGAGATAACAAAAGCGGAAAAATTAATCATAAAAGGACATCAACACGCAGAGTGGCCAACAGAAGTTAATGGGAATTCTGCCGACATACCGAGTTACTGTGTCTGCTCCCTTTCAACATTGTGGAGTCGACTATGCTGGACCACTGCAAATAAAGTTCTCAAACGGGAGAGGTCAGAAGTCCTTTAAAGGATATCTGGCAGTTTCATATGTATGGCAACAAAGGCAATGAACCTTGAAGCTTCCAGTAGCCTGGACACTGAAGCGTTCTTAGCAACTTTGTACCGATTTTTCGCCAGAAGGCGTAGAAGTAGCGACTTGTACTCCAATAATGGCACAAATTTTGTTGGAGCCACCAGTAGAATAGACGAAGATTTTGAAAATGCAATACGAAAAAATGCTGAAATAACCGGGGTAGCGGCAATAATATCGATGAAGCACCATTTACGGAGAATAGTTGGAGACATTAAAATTACTTTCGAGGAGTTGAGTACGTTACTTGCTCAGGTAGAGACAGTTTTGAATTCGCGACTTTTGTATGCATTGAATAGCAGTGACGAGGATTTAGATGTGCTGACCCCAGGACATTTTCTAATTGGACGTCCAATATTAGATGAACCCCCAACAAGTTATGATGGTACAATTGGATGCTTGGATCGATGGAAGCTGGTCCAGAAGATGAAGTCGCATTTTTGGAAGTGCCGGACAAATGATTATTTGACAACATTGCAGCAGAGATAATAATGGAAAAATCCAGAAAACAATTTACAAAAAGGGCAGGTCGTCATTGTAAAGAACGAAGACTCTCATCCAGCACGGTGGTCGTTAGGAAAGATTCTGGAGGCTCCTGCTGGAAGAGATGGTTTGGTACGTACAGTTATAGTCAAAACCAATAGTGGTACATTAATAAGGCCGATTGTCAAGATATGTCCATTGGAATGTTAAAAAGAGGACTCAACTTTCACCAACCGATGATTCCCTTATATTGGTTCTTTAGTCATAATTTTTTATATATTATATGTTACAATAAGTGCAAAATCTGCATTTGTTTCCCTTGGGCAGCATGTTCGAAATACCATTCGAACAGAATTATAATTTATCTGCTTTCTCAAGTGTGTGTCTAGTTAATAGCATTTAATTTTACTGTCCTTTTTTAGATTAACAGATGTAAACATCCTATCAGTAGAATCCTAGGTATAAATATTTGTATGCATTCTTGTTATATTTGTATATACCCAGCAAAAAAAGCGTCGCCAAAAAAGTAATGAAAAAGTTCTTTTTGGATCCGGAAGTGGTGCAAAATTGACGCAGAAGCGATGAATTTAACATGGGCTTGTCATAGGACTGAAGTCCTCCATTTCAACAGTCGTTGCACTGAATTTGCATCACTTCTTTAGGTGTGATCCGAATTCAATGCTTTGGATGTAAATTCAAAAATTCTGTGATATTTTGTCAAATAAATAATTTTTATAATTTTAATGGATTCTAACGCTTGTCGGAAACGTTTGACTACAAATATTTTCAAAAATTCACAATTTTTTCAGATTGGAATTCTGATTTTTTTCGACAAAATTTAAATGATTTCTACCATTTTATGAATTCTTACTCTGTTTTTAACCTATTTGAAACAAAAAAGTTAAAAATAACCATTAAAAGTATGAAAAAAACTAAGTTATAAAAAATTTAATTAAAAGAACTTCCTGGGTAGTTAAAATAAAGAACATCATTGTGAGTGCATCTTCTGGAAGTGCTTTTAAAGTTGTGCCTTTGGAAGAACATCCAAATTTTTTTGCTGGGTATTTAAGAGATTGTGGCTTAGAGTTTATGATTGTACATATTCTTTTTTACCTAGTTTTTTACCTTTTTTGGGTTGTTCATATAAGAATAGATAACATGTTGCGATAAGTAATGTTAAGTAGTCTAGCTCGATTTGGGAACATAGAATATAAGATATTCAATGAAATACATAAATCAGCGCTGTTCGGACATTCATGAAAGAAACTCCGTGGCTACTTAATCCGTCTCAAATAAAAATGAATTTATAACTCTACCCAAAATTGGAATCCAAATGAACACGTTAAGATAAAGGCCGATATTAAAAGGTTTGAAGTTATTCCATTCGGACAGACATTATCAAACTTCCATCGATTCAGTTCAACTATCGCTGATATACAGTGTTATTCAAAACATTTACAACCAACTAATACCATGAACTTAATGTATGTATATCTCCTATAATAAGAATTTTATAGTTTAGCTTCCACTTAAGAAATAGTCTTTATGGAGTACCTGTTATAAAATTTTGATATTTCCCGTAAGGTAAAGACCGGTGTGTTCAAAACATTTACAACTACCTAGCACCCTGTAATATTTTCTTTTTTAATGACATTATGTTAGTATTTTTTACCTGTAATAGTTATGAGAACCTAGGTTAGGTTAAAGTGGCAGCCCGATTAAGTTTCAGGCTCACTTAGACTATTCAGTCCATTGTGATACCACATTTAACTAAAAGTACCTATTATATATGAGCACTTCTAGTTTTAACCTCTGACCTTTTCTATTATTTTCTTTTGTTGAACCAACCAGATTGTTCCAAAAACATTAACAGACTGCTTAAGTTAACGTTTTTCAAGTCCGCCAGTAATCTAAAGCTATATGCCTCTAAAATTCGCCTACGCCTTACACAAAATGCAGGACACTCACACAAAACGTGTTTAATTGATTCATTTTCCTCCGCATCATGACAGCTCATACAGTAGTCATTATACTTCACACCAATAGTTTTTGCAAATTCGCATATCAGGCAGCGACCGGTTATATCAGATATTAGGAGTGATATCTGACATCTTGAGAAAACTACCATATCTAGTGTGCGGTTTAAGTTTAAATGGGGCCATATTTGCTTGGTGTCGTTACAGCCCTTGTAATTCCCCCATCGAACATTGGCCATCATAACAGCCTTCTCACGCAGTAAGAGTTTGCAGGTAGTCAGAGGCATACCAACAGATTCTAGTACTTTACATATGGTAGTTCCTATCCTTGCTAACTCATCTGCTTCGCAGTTCGCCGGTATGTTCCTATGGCCAGGTATGAATATTGTGCTGCTCAGCCATCTCGTTGAGAGATTTGCGGCAGTCATTGGCCGTTTTAGAATTAAGGAACACAGAGTCCAAAGGGTTTATTGCAGGTTGACTGTCTTATATTAATGCCAATATTTACTTCTCAGCCAATTCACCACCTCTTTTATTGCTAATATTTCAGCCTGAAAAACACTACATTGATTAAGTAATCTTATTCGAATTTCCAGATCTTTAGAATATACTCCGAAACCCACTTTTCCATCCAATTTGGAGCTATCTGTGTAGAAATCTATATATTGTTTATTCCCCGGGGTCTGTGTACACCACGCCTCACTGTTGGGAATTAGGGTTTCAAACTTTTTGTCGAAAAGTGATTTCGCTAGAGTGTAATCCACTACGTTAGGTACATCTGGCATTATTTTGAGGACCGAACTGTGACCGTAAATTTAATCCGACCACAGCGATAGCTCGCGCAACCGCACAGCCGTTGTTGCAGCTGACTGTTTAGCCAAAATGTCTAAAGGCAATAGATGCAGCAGATAGATACTGAATGCGCCTGAGATGCACAAGCACGCCATCGATACAATAAGAACATCCGAAAATACAGTAACGGTGGCTGGGACGTTTTTGGTAACTTTTGAAAGCGAAATCCAAATTAACGACACCACCTACAGAAATCCGAAAGGAAAAACAACGAAACCCCCTAACTCAGCAACAATTACCAATGTTAAAGTTATTGGCCACGAAGAAGTACTAAGTCTTCCGTAACTGAAAAAGCTGAGCATCGAAAATCTTCGTCATAAACGAAAAGAATATTGCAGCCCAAGCTACCACAGACAATTTCAGAAGAACCGAGGACGGCTCTCACTTAAGCGAGGGAGGTGTTAATCCATCGCATTGAACCTCCCCAAAATATTGGCATAGAAATTAATTGCTTACGCTATGTGAGCAGATCTGTTCAAACGTATGCTGGCCAAATTTGGGGATATGGACATTTCGAAGCAGTTGGTGAGCTACAACGCTTCTTTCTAAAACTAGTACTAAATTTGCCCGAAACCACACCAAACTATGCACTTTACATAGAAACAGGTCTAGAACAAAGCCATTTATATACATTTCAACTTCATATGAGCTACGTACTCAAAACACCTTTCATGTATTCAAGGGATAGATTACCACACCAACTAACTTTAATAACAATTAGAAGAAAAATTTTCTGGGTTAAAGATTTAATGTAAAAAATAAACGAGATGGTGGATAAAATATCCCGGGGTAAGAAGGAACAATCATTACAAAAAGCACTGCGGCGTCAGTCCCGATACTACAAAAATCTTGATTTATTAAGGGGAACTTTATATGTTAACTCAAACTTTAATGTGAACCAGATTAAGTGGATATTTAAAGCACGTGTAGATCTAATTTACCTAACTGCCAACCTGAAAATCCTAAATCTGAGTGACACAGACCGATGTACTTTATGTAACTTAGGTGAGAAGGAGACGATATACCACTTCCTCATTCACATTACACTTCTAATATCCACTTTAACTATATATCAACTGTCATTTGCCTTATAAATAAGGGATTTAAAATGAGGTATACATTTGAAGTTAAAGAAACTATTTTAATAGTTTGGAATTTTCATATTACATAAAAACATCCTTGTAATAATTATGCAATTGCAAACGTGTGTCACATAAGTTAAAATGTCCTTTTGTTTATAAAGGTTTACTCAGTCTATCAGAATGTCGGTTTACAGAAATATGACAATCATAAATTGGGAAGCGCAATCTTCTTTTAAACAATTGGGAGCCCGTTAGAATCTGGGCTAGAACCCACGACTATGTGTATGTCCCACAAGGCAGCTACTACTGCTTGGTACCGTATCATTCACATTACACTTCCAAAATCCACTTTAACTAGATTTCAACAGTCATGTACCATATAAACCCTCTATTATATATAAAATATTGCAAAGAAAATTTCCCGGGAATTCCCCCACTTCATTCCCGGGAAAGCGGGAGCGAAAAAATAGCAAATTACCGGGATCCCGTTCCCGGGGAAAAAACCTAATGCTAGTAGATACTGAACATATATCGTTGACAGATGTTCCTATATTACTCACATACGTAAAGTTGACCCATTCATCGCACACGGTTTGACCATTCAGAATTATGTGATTTTGTTCATTACAAAAGTCTATGTACTGTGGTGCCAACTGTTTTGGGCTGAAAATCGTCAATTTAAAAAAAAATCGTCAAAATCGTCAATTCATCCCAAAGAATTCGTCAAAAAATCGTCACCCATAAAACAGCTGAAAAAAGATTTAGGAACAAAATAAAAGTTTGATTAAAACATCTGCGGCATCCATATATTGTATACACAATAAAGCTGTTATTATTCCTATTCTCCAAGCGAATTTAAATCCTTATTACTTGCTCATGTATAATTTTTATTATTATTACTATTATCGGTGATCAATAAATAAACAAAGTGAATTTAAAAACAGCATTTAAAAACTCATCATCTCATAACTACGTTGTTTAAAATCGTCAGAGGCCAAATTTACCATCAAAAATCGTCAAAATGACGAAAAATCGTCAGAGTTGGCACCGCTGTCTATGTACTTTCGGCCACTCGCATTCAATTCTTTGTCCTTTAATTTTCTTACTCCAGTATATGCTGAGAAATATTCTCGGTATAGATCTACAATGTTTTGTTGTGCTTCGCCTATTCTCATATTTACATCACCTAATTAGGATAATATTCTCGCATTTATTCTCAGACATGAACAATTTTGCAAGCGTAAATTCCCTAGACCAGTTGGCACCTCTAATGTAGAGTGGCAGTAGAAGCATTTTGATGTTTTCAAATTTAAGATATGCTCCACAAAAATGTTCATTATAAAGAAATTCATGTTTTACACCAGAGTTTAGCACCGATTTTTTCAGACCCAAAAATACTCCACCACTAGCTCGTACAAATCGACTGACCTTTTTTGCATTAACCCATTGTACTTCATACTCCGGGAAATAGTTCTCAATTCTTTTCTGGTTTTGGTCTGTAAAATGTGTCTCTAATAAAATAATAGCATCGAAATTTTTGAGGTATGTGAAAAAATAGGGTATAAACATTTATTTAAAATTCCATTGATATTATATGATATTATCTTAAGCTCTATGCGATCAGATTTTGGATGATTTGGGGTTTCTCTTAGTTTTTTTGTCTCAATTTTATCGAAAATATTGTTAAACGAAGTCGTTTTTAATTCATCTTCGTACAATTCTTTTAGTACCCTTTCTCCTTCTACAGCTCCACTCATTAATTTGCTCTCTCCATTCCAGTAAAACTATTTATTATTTATTTTCATTTTATCATCTCTGACTGATATTTTGAATTTTTTTGATTCGACGAGAATGGTATTTCTTATCAATAGCATAGCGACTTTATTTCGATTCTAGTCTTGCTGTCTGCAAATTGTATCTCTCATATAATGTTTTAGCCGAAGTTATTGATGGCTAGACATTTAGTTTTTCTGCACAGATATTTTTAACTATGTTTAACACTGGCTTCTCGTTAAGTATATTTTTAAAAATTAGTCTCTTGGACGGAATTTGATGGTCCAGCCATACCATATTCTTTCTATTCTCTTCCAATTTATACTTAAGCAAATCTAACTCCTGTTTTAGTTTTACATTTTTTTCCTTCAAATTGGTTATCTCTCCTGTTGCCACATATATACCAGCCTTGAATACATCCACATCTTGCTTAGTAGGCAAATTTTTAAGTTTTTCATCCAACAGACTATTCATTGTGAGCTTCATGACCTCCATTAAGTCATCAACGTACATGTTTCCAACGTGCTTCTTGGCCATGTTATTCTCCTCCGGTGAGGTTTCGACTAGCTTGCGTTTTGTTTGTTGGGATGCGTATAATTGTGGGGTATTGGGCATACCGTGGTGAGTTCTATGGCTGGCAATTATCCAATTCACGAACCATAGACAATAACCGAGCTGAGTAAGTTATGTTCAGTTTCTGTAGTATAGTTTCAGGCGCAGACTTAAATACCAGCAATCGAAAAATAATTGTAAAGGGTGATTTGTTAAGAGCTTGATAACTTTTTTTTTTAAAAAAACGCATAAAATTTGCAAAATCTCATCGGTTCTTTATTTGAAACGTTAGATTGGTCCATGACATTTACTTTTTGAAGATAATTTCATTTAAATGTTGACCGCGGCTGCGTCTTAGGTGGTCCATTCGGAAAGTCCAATTTTGGGCAACTTTTTCGAGCATTTCGGCCGGAATAGCCCGAATTTCTTCGGAAATGTTGTCTTCCAAAGCTGGAATAGTTGCTGGCTTATTTCTGTAGACTTTAGACTTGACGTAGCCCCACAAAAAATAGTCTAAAGGCGTCAAATCGCATGATCTTGGTGGCCAACTTACCGGTCCATTTCTTGAGATGAATTGTTCTCCGAAGTTTTCCCTCAAAATGGCCATAGAATCGCGAGCTGTGTGGCATGTAGCGCCATCTTGTTGAAACCACATGTCAACCAAGTTCAGTTCTTCCATTTTTGGCAACAAAAAGTTTGTTAGCATCGAACGATAGCGATCGCCATTCACCGTAACGTTGCGTCCAACAGCATCTTTGAAAAAATACGGTCCAATGATTCCACCAGCGTACAAACCACACCAAACAGTGCATTTTTCGGGATGCATGGGCAGTTCTTGAACGGCTTCTGGTTGCTCTTCACTCCAAATGCGGCAATTTTGCTTATTTACGTAGCCATTCAACCAGAAATGAGCCTCATCGCTGAACAAAATTTGTCGATAAAAAAGCGGATTTTCTGCCAACTTTTCTAGGGCCCATTCACTGAAAATTCGACGTTGTGGCTCGTTAGTAAGTCTATTCATGATGAAATGTCAAAGCATACTGAGCATCTTTCTCTTTGACACCATGTCTGAAATCCCACGTGATCTGTCAAATACTAATGCATGAAAATCCTAACCTCAAAAGAATCACCCTTTAATTATGCTTCCAGCATAGGAGTGGAGCATGTCCAAGAAAGTAGAATTGCCATTTTCGAATTTCGAAAATTTGGAAAAAACAAAATTTTTGCCAGAATCGCCATTTCGAAATTCGACATTTTGACAGTTGTGCTGAGTTGTGCTAGCCGAGTACATTATTGTGCCGTTTAACTAAAAATTCTATCTCTTATAGTTTTCGAGAAATTCTAAAATTTCGAAAAATTTCCAGAATCGCCACTTTCGAATTTCGAAAATTTTAATATTGTATTAAACCGTTATCGACTTGTGCGAAGTTGTGCCGTTGAGATCACCTTTCTATCTCAAGCCGTTTCGAGAAACAGCCAAATTAAATTTTTAAAAAAGTTCAAAAATATGTGTTTGAAAAACGCCAAAATTTAAATTTTCGGATTTCAAACAACTGAATGTTGTGCCAATTTGTGCTAGGTTAGTACTCATTTGTGCAGTTTGAATCAACTTTCTATCTCAAACCGTTTTGGAGATATTCGCAAAAACTTTTTTTTTAATGCCAATTTATGCGAAAATAGTCAAAATTTAAAATTTTCGGGTTTCAAAAAACTGAATGTTGTGCCAATTTGTGCTAGGTTAGTACTCATTTGTGCCGTTTGAATCAACTTTCTATCTCAAACCGTTTTGGAGATATTCGCAAAAACTTTTTTTAAAAAATGCCAATTTATGAATGTAAATAGTCAAAATTTATAGGTGGGGTAATTTTAGTTTAAGGAGATGGGGAATGTTAGATTAAAAATTGAAAGAAATTCAAAACTTAAAATTTTTTTAAAAATGATCAAAAATTAAACAAAAGCTCTCAAATTCAAAAATTAATCAACTAATCAGTTAAAAAAAGAATGTTAGATTTATAACAATTTAAATTTTTTTTTTAAATAAAGTTAAACATTAAAAATTATTAAAAATTAAAAAATCAAATAAAAAATTAAAAATTAACACATTAATCAATCAATTAATCAAAAAATCCAAAATCCTTCATTAAATTTCCAGAATCGCCATTTTCGAATTTCGAAAATTTTAATATTGTATTAAACCGTTATCGACTTGTGCTAAGTTGTGCCGTTGATATCACCTTTATATCTCAAGCTGTTTCCGAGAAACAGCCAAATTAAATTTTTAAAAAAGTTCAAAAATATGTGTTTGAAAAACGCCAAAATTTAAATTTTCGGATTTCAAAAAACTGAATGTTGTGCCAATTTGTGCTAGGTTAGTACTCATTTGTGCCCTTTGAATCAACTATCTATCTCAAACCGTGAATGTTGTGCCAATTTGTGCTAGGTTAGTACTCATTTTTGCCCTTTGAATCAACTATCTATCTCAAACCGTTTTGGAGATATTCGCAAAAACTTTTTTTTTTTTTAAATGCCAATTTATGATTGAAAATAGTCAAAATTTAAAATTTTCGAATTTCAAAAAACTGAATGTTGTGCCAATTTGTGCTAGGTTAGTACTCATTTGTGCCGTTTGAATCAACTTTCGATCACAACCCGTTTTGGAGATATTCGCAAAAACGTTTTTTTAAAAAATTCCAATTTATGCGAAAATAGTCAAAATTTAAAATTTTCGAACTTCATAAAACTGAATGTTGTGCCAATTTGTGCTAGGTTAGTACTCATTTGTATCGTTTGAATCAACTTTCTATCTCAAACCGTTTTGGAGATATTCGCAAAAACTTTTTTTTAAAAATGCCAATTTATGCGAAAATAGTCAAATTTTTTGTTGTAGTTTGGAAAATTCTAATATATCTTGTGTTATTACTACAGGATAGGTGGGGTAATTTTAGTTTAAGGAGATGGGGAATGTTAGATTAAAAATTGAAAGAAATTCAAAAATTATTTTTTTTTAAATTATCAAAAATTAAAAAAATTAAACAAAAACTCTCAAATTCAAAAATTAATCAACTAATCAGTTAAAAAAAGAATTTAAAAAATTTTTGAAAAAATAAAGTTAAACATAAAAAATTATTAAAAATTAAAAAATCCAATAAAAAAATAAAAATTAAAACATTAATCAATCAATTAAACAAAAAATCAAAAATCCTTCATTAAATGACCAACAATTAAAAATTTCTTTCAAAGATAATCCCCATTTTATGGGATGTTGTAGTTTGGGCAATTCTAATGTATCCTGTGTCATTGTTACAGGATAGGTGGGGTGATTTTAGTTTAAGGAGGTAGGGATTGTTAGATGTATAAGAATTAAAAATTGAAAGAAAATCAAAAATTAAAAATTAAAAATAATTAAAAAATTAAAAAGTTAAAAGTCAAACAGAATCTTTAAAAATTAAAAAATTAACCAATTAAGCAATTAAAAAGGAATGTTGGATGTATAACAGTTAAAAATGTTAAAAGAAAATTATTAAAAATTAAAAAATCAATTAAATTAAAAATTAAAACATTAATCAATTAATCAATCAAAAAATTAAAAACCTTCATCAAATCAACAAAAAATTAAAAATCTTTCAAAGATAATTCTTATTTCATGGGATGGAGTGATTAGCGAATTTCACATTTCTCTAAAATCAGAGGAGTTCTTTAACTATCGTAAGAAAAACCGATCCTTACTTCCGTTGCTTCTTGCCCTCCATCTCGATCCCCTTCCATTACGTCCCAAGTCTTCCGTTCCTATTAACATGAATCCATCCTATGTTCCCTTGTTAGTACCCCCCATAAATTATCAAAATACGGTCCTACAAATTTCTGTATAATCACAAAATCCTAAAATAACTATTCAATGCATAGCTCCTCCTAAAATATCTAATCTAGGAATTATAAAGAAGGGAATAAAAACCCGCAGTATCAATGAAGTTAAAAAATTAGTGAAAATTACAAAAAATCCCTTAAAGATCCAGAGTGGTGTTCTCCGAGAAGAAAAAAATTTCAAACGATGAGGAAAAAACAGAATCAAGGCATATCAAAAAGAAATATCTTCTCAGAATAAAAATATCAAATGCCGTCAAGGCCCTAAGTGGCGTTTCCTGTAGCGCTCTCGTCCCGGCCAAGGACTCATCAGCCGGATTTTCATAACTCAATCAATGAAAAATGAAAAAACTGAGCTCAAAAACAAAATGCAAAATTCTTTCAAAAAAACCTTCCCTTCTCCCAAAAATCCGATTAATATTATAGATAAGAGAGACATCAAAAATTATTATACAATAGAGTCAGAAAAAAACAGTAAAATATATAAAAAAATCCTGAAAAATAAAATTAGAAAAATGGCTCACCTCAGTATATCAGGAAACATATACTGAGGAGCCACTTTTTCAGGATTTTTTTATATTTTTTAGTGTTTTTTCTGACTCTATTGTATAATAATTTTTGATGTCTCTCTTATCTAAATATAATATTAATCGGATTTTTGGGAGAAGGGAAGGTTTTTTTGAAAGAATTTTTCATTTTGTTTTTGAGCTCAGTTTTTTCATTTTTCATTGATTGAGTTATGAAAATCCGGCTGATGAGTCCTTGGCCGGGACGAGAGCGCTACAGGAAACGCCACTTAGGGCCTTGACGGCATTTGATGTTTTTATTCTGAGAAGATATTTCTTTTTGATATGCCTTAATTCTGTTTTTTCCTCATCGTTTGAAATTTTTTTCTTCTCGGAAAACACCACTTTGAATCTTTAAGGGATTTTTTGTAATTTTCACTAATTTTTTAACTTCATTGATACTGCGGGTTTTTATTCCCTTCTTTATAATTCCTAGATTAGATATTTTAGAAGGAGCTATGCATTGAATAGTTATTTAAGGATTTCGTGATTATACAAAAATTTGTAGGACCGTATTTTGATAATTTATGGGGGGTACTAACAAGGGAGCATAGGATGAATTCATGTTGATAGGAACGGAAAACTTAGAACGATATGGAAGGGGATCGAGATGGAGGGCAAGAAGCAACGGAAATAAGGATCGGTTTTTCTTACGATAGTTAAAGAACTCCTCTGATTTTAGAAAAATGTAAAATTCACTAATCACTCCATCCCATGAAATAAGAATTATCTTTGAAAGAATTTTAATTTTTTGGTGATTTGATGAAGGTTTTTAATTTTTTGATTGATTAATTGATTAATGTTTTAATTTTTAATTTAATTGATTTTTTAATTTTTAATAATTTTCTTTTCAATTTTTAACTGTTATACATCCAACATTCCTTTTTAATTGCTTAATTGATTAATTTTTTAATTTTTAAAGATTCTGTTTGACTTTTAATTTTTTAATAATTTTTAATTTTTGATTTTCTTTCAATTTTTAATTCTTATACATCTAACAATCCCTACCTCCTTAAACTAAAATCACCACACCTATCCTGTAACAATGACGCAGGATACATTAGAATTTCCCAAACTACAACATCCCATAAAATGGGGATTATCTTTGAAAGAAATTTTTAATTTTTGGTCCTGAAAAATAAAATTAGAAAAATGGCTCACCTCAGTATATCAGGAAACATATACTGAGGAGCCACTTTTTCAGGATTTTTTTATATTTTTTAGTGTTTTTTCTGACTCTATTGTATAATAATTTTTGATGTCTCTCTTATCTAAAGGGTGATTTGTTAAGAGCTTGATAACTTTTTTTAAAAAAAAAACGCATAAAATTTGCAAAATCTCATCGGTTCTTTATTTGAAACGTTAGATTGGTCCATGACATTTACTTTTTGAAGATAATTTCATTTAAATGTTGACCGCGGCTGCGTCTTAGGTGGTCCATTCGGAAAGTCCAATTTTGGGCAACTTTTTCGAGCATTTCGGCCGGAATAGCCCGAATTTCTTCGGAAATGTTGTCTTCCAAAGCTGGAATAGTTGCTGGCTTATTTCTGTAGACTTTAGACTTGACGTAGCCCCACAAAAAATAGTCTAAAGGCGTCAAATCGCATGATCTTGGTGGCCAACTTACCGGTCCATTTCTTGAGATGAATTGTTCTCCGAAGTTTTCCCTCAAAATGGCCATAGAATCGCGAGCTGTGTGGCATGTAGCGCCATCTTGTTGAAACCACATGTCAACCAAGTTCAGTTCTTCCATTTTTGGCAACAAAAAGTTTGTTAGCATCGAACGATAGCGATCGCCATTCACCGTAACGTTGCGTCCAACAGCATCTTTGAAAAAATACGGTCCAATGATTCCACCAGCGTACAAACCACACCAAACAGTGCATTTTTCGGGATGCATGGGCAGTTCTTGAACGGCTTCTGGTTGCTCTTCACTCCAAATGCGGCAATTTTGCTTATTTACGTAGCCATTCAACCAGAAATGAGCCTCATCGCTGAACAAAATTTGTCGATAAAAAAGCGGATTTTCTGCCAACTTTTCTAGGGCCCATTCACTGAAAATTCGACGTTGTGGCTCGTTAGTAAGTCTATTCATGATGAAATGTCAAAGCATACTGAGCATCTTTCTCTTTGACACCATGTCTGAAATCCCACGTGATCTGTCAAATAATAATGCATGAAAATCCTAACCTCAAAAGAATCACCCTTTATAATATTAATCGGATTTTTGGGAGAAGGGAAGGTTTTTTTGAAAGAATTTTTCATTTTGTTTTTGAGCTCAGTTTTTTCATTTTTCATTGATTGAGTTATGAAAATCCGGCTGATGAGTCCTTGGCCGGGACGAGAGCGCTACAGGAAACGCCACTTAGGGCCTTGACGGCATTTGATGTTTTTATTCTGAGAAGATATTTCTTTTTGATATGCCTTAATTCTGTTTTTTCCTCATCGTTTGAAATTTTTTTCTTCTCGGAAAACACCACTTTGAATCTTTAAGGGATTTTTTGTAATTTTCACTAATTTTTTAACTTCATTGATACTGCGGGTTTTTATTCCCTTCTTTATAATTCCTAGATTAGATATTTTAGAAGGAGCTATGCATTGAATAGTTATTTAAGGATTTCGTGATTATACAAAAATTTGTAGGACCGTATTTTGATAATTTATGGGGGGTACTAACAAGGGAGCATAGGATGAATTCATGTTGATAGGAACGGAAAACTTAGAACGATATGGAAGGGGATCGAGATGGAGGGCAAGAAGCAACGGAAATAAGGATCGGTTTTTCTTACGATAGTTAAAGAACTCCTCTGATTTTAGAAAAATGTAAAATTCACTAATCACTCCATCCCATGAAATAAGAATTATCTTTGAAAGAATTTTAATTTTTTGGTGATTTGATGAAGGTTTTTAATTTTTTGATTGATTAATTGATTAATGTTTTAATTTTTAATTTAATTGATTTTTTAATTTTTAATAATTTTCTTTTCAATTTTTAACTGTTATACATCCAACATTCCTTTTTAATTGCTTAATTGATTAATTTTTTAATTTTTAAAGATTCTGTTTGACTTTTAATTTTTTAATAATTTTTAATTTTTGATTTTCTTTCAATTTTTAATTCTTATACATCTAACAATCCCTACCTCCTTAAACTAAAATCACCACACCTATCCTGTAACAATGACGCAGGATACATTAGAATTTCCCAAACTACAACATCCCATAAAATGGGGATTATCTTTGAAAGAAATTTTTAATTTTTGGTCATTTAATGAAGGATTTTGGATTTTTTGATTAATTGATTGATTAAAGTTTTAATTTTTAATTTTTTATTTGATTTTTTAATTTTTAATAATTTTTATTTTATTTTTTCAAAAATTTTTTAAATTGTTATGCATCTAACATTCTTTTTTTTTACAGATTAGTTGATTAATTTTTGAATTTGAGAGTTTTTGTTTAATTTTTTAATTTTTGATAATTTGTAAAAAATTTTAATTTTTGAATTTCTTTCAATTTTTAATCTAACATTCCCCATCTCCTTAAACTAAAATTACCCCACCTATCCTGTAGTAATAACACAAGATATATTAAAATTTTCCAAACTACAACAAAAAATGTTGTCTATTTTCAATCATAAATTAGCATTTTTGCGAATATCTCCAAAACGGTTTGAGATAGAAAGTTGATTCAAACGGCACAAATGAGTACTAACCTAGCACAAATTGGCACAACATTCAGTTTTTTGAAATCCGAAAATTTAAATTTTGGCGTTTTTCAAACACATATTTTTGAACTTTTTTAAAAATTTAATTTGGCTGTTTCTCGGAAACGGCTTGAGATAGAAAGGTGATCTCAACGGCACAACTTAGCACAAGTCGATAACGGTTTAATACAATATTAAAATTTTCGAAATTCGAAAATGGCGATTCTGGAAATTTTTCGAACTTTTAGAATTTCTCGAAAACTATAAGAGATAGAACTTTTAGTTAAACGGCACAATAATGTACTCGGCACAACTGTCAAAATATCGAATTTCGAAAATGGCGATTCTGGCAAAAATTTTGTTGAAAAATGTTTTTTTCCAAATATCTCGGCTATTTGATAAAATTAAAAAAAAACAAATTGCAGCACAAATCGGCACAAACCTAGCACAATCCAGCACAACTTTCAAATGTTCGAAATTCGAAAATGGCAATTCTACTTTCTTGGACATGAGTGGAGCGTGCAAATTTTATTTATTAATGCAAAAATATAGTGTTGAGTTATTCGCGGACAGTAGTTAGTTTGTACTATTGATCATGCAGTTATATCATAATAGATTGTTATTTTGGTAGTAAGATTTGTTGTACTTCGTCAAGGGTATATCTACTTTCAGAGTTATATAACGTGACCCATTTCTGCTAAACATACTAAACACAGCACATCAAATTGTCAACATACGATTTGTTTTTTGTTGTCTCACAGTACGCTGAATATAATTTCATTAACAGCAAAGAGAAAAATTCTCAAAATTTTGTCGCGTTCTTCAATTTTTTCGTGAGTAAATTCTAAAGTTACGCAAAAAATCGGGCCAAATGTTGGAGTATCGCCGGGTATTCGATTTTCCAGCAATTACCCCGCCTAATGTGGTTAGACCAATTTACTCCAGTGGCCAAACAATGTGATGATCAGATAAAAAACAAATATCGATGCAGCCGGGTTACAAACGCGTACACTTCCCTTAACAGATGGACATTCCCAAAATTTGTATCAAAAATCTCTAAAGTGGGGACATATGTTGAAAAAACTTTATTTTTTGTAATTTGCATATTTCTCAGCTGTTTAATGGTAGTATGTTGAATCCTTTACAGTTAGTTAGTGGACATATAGGGATTTTTGGGAAACAGATCGGCTTAGCAATCGGTGCTTTGCCAAATGAGAATTTTTGAAAAATTTTGGGAGAAGAAGAACTCATATATAACTTGACCAAAATGGCCGATAAAAGCTTAAATCGTATCCTTATTTGGTGTTCTATAAGAAACAAGTAAAAAAAGATTGGGATAAGTCTATAAAAAAATGTTACGACAGAAAGAATGTATGTGCCATTTTCCACAAAAATTCGATATTTTTTGAAATTCTAATTTGTGGACTTTACAACTTTTAATCTAAACACCTCAGCTTTCACATACAGAAAAAATTATGTTATCTTTATCCGTTCAAAAGTTGCAGAATTATTAAAAAAAACGCGATTTGGAACCACCGTGAGCCGCTGCACTGAATTTGCAGCGCATTTGGAATCCATTGTTTAAGATGTAAATTAAACATTTTGTTGATATTTTGCAAAATAAATCATTTTTATATTTTTTTATGATTTTAATATTTTCTAACGCTTGTCTGAAACGTTTTACCACAAAAATTCGCATTTTTTCTGGAATGGATTTAGCATTTTTTCAAAAAAAAAAAATTGTACCATTTTATTAATTTTTACTCTGTTTCTCGAATTGAACTGTTATTACTTATTTCGTGGCTGTTACGATATGAATGATTAAAACGTATCATCCTATGCGACACAACTGTTCAAAGATAAGGTAGCCGAAAAATAACCTCCAACATTTACAAATTGATCCTTATCAACTTCTAAACCCAAATATCCTAGAAAACTTTGGAAGTAACCCAAAGTAGTCAACCCTATCGAACGCTTTCTCCAGAAGCCAATACACCATTGTTATTGTGTAGACATTTACGAAATGAATTCGTTAGATCCAGCAGCAACATAGATGTACTCCTACCACTTCGAAATCCACATTGACAATCATTCATCAACGATCTACTCTCCAGATTCGAAACGAGCTGTTGTTTTAATACATCTTAGAAAGAACTGGGAGCAGTACTATTGGCCGGAACTCACACCTATCTCTTTTCTTAATATGATTTTTGCCGTCTTCCAGACTTTGGGGAATGTAGAAGTTGCGATGTACAATAGAAAAGGAGATATAATGTCAAATACAGTTTTAAAAAATTTTTTACAAGTTTATCCTACCGGCGCTTAGAATACAATGACTTCTAGTGATAGTTATCGTTGCCATACAAAAATACAATATACTTAATAGACATTCCAGAAGTCATTTAAATACTAGAATCCGACATATTACACGTTTTCCTTTTTTAAAAGAATTTGTCTGTAAAAATCTTATATTAATTTAAATACAGAATTTAGATTTCTATGTATCGCTGAGGCGGTCTGATGGAACGTCCACTACGTGTGGTATATGATTGCGTTGGGGAATTATCGTTATCTACGTTGTTTTCTTGGGAACTTATAGATGTAAAACTTCGATCATCATCTACCGTTACATTGGAATCTTCCAAGTCCCTACTGCCCTCTTGGGAATCATACCTGACTTCTTTATTCACACAACCATTGGGAAGTGTTCCTTCCGAACACACCCCAATCGATGGATTCAAAAGTGACGTTCCCTCAGACATTGGTTTAACACTATCACTAAAAGATTTTTTAATAAATCTTCCGTTCTAACGAAAATGATTTCCATATATCTTTAACAATATAAGAACGATTATTAAAGTTTCTTACTTATCCTTACTGTCCTTTTTGAAGATACCTTTATCCCCCGGATTCAAGGTTGGTAATTCTTTCGATCACGGCCATAATATTTTTTTTTTACTTTTCCGTTTCTCATATAATTTCCCCTGTATAAGACTTTCGGACAAAGTGCTACGTTCTAACAAATAACATATGGCGCACAGGGCAGACGTGTTCGGATCAGACGACCAAAGAACAATAACGACCAAAGAACAAGTCGATACTGAAATCTATGTACCTCCCCCATACTGCAACAACGCTTCAGAATGTTCTTCACTATGGCTACACCTTTATTATTTATTCAACCGTCGAACTGAACGGACGTGTTTTCTAATAGCGGAGTATTTCATCGTAATAAGTACTTATTACGAATTTCACGTGTGGTGGAAATAATAAACCACCATGCAGCGAAATTCAAAGTCATCCACTGGGTTGCTAACTTCAGGGCCCAGTGGACGGGTAACGACTGAAGTTATAAATTTGGGCAGCGACCAAGAGTCAGGCCCAATTAGTCGACCTGTAGACGGGTCGACTGGCGGTGACACTTTGGCAAGTCAAACCTTTTCTAAGGTGACGACATCAAAAGGTGGCAATCCCTCTCGAAAGAGATTCAAGGAACGAAGAAATGCTTTGTTTATCCTAAAGAAATTAGGATCAGTCGACCCAAGCACGTTGTCGGCTAAGCAAAGCGATTCCTTAAAATGGGCTCAAGGAATTCTTGAAGTTGGAAAAAGGGCACGATCACCGGATGAGCTACCATCCTCTAAACGGGATCAAAGATCGTTTGCCTCAGTTGCAAAAGACAGCCTTGTGATGGCTATTATTAATAAAGGAGCATTGGACGGTATGATTCCAAGGCAAAAATGGGGGGAAATTGAGAACGCGATGTCTGGTGTCTACTCAGAGGTGCGAAAAAAGTTTCCCGGACCAAGTCCTCGACAGCAAGATGCTGGATGGTATCAAGGACGATATAAGTTAATAGCTTTTGCAGACCAGAGGTCTATGGATTGCTTTAAAGCTGCATTGATGCTAATTGGTGAAGTTTGGGAAGGAGCCGCTTTGGAGTTAGTCGATAAAAAAGACATACCGGCTAAACCTAGAGCACATGCATGGATACCGGCAAACCCTCCTGATCCTGAGTCAATACTAGAGAGACTAAAAGAATGTAACCCAGATCTTCCAACCGCCGATTGGAAGGTTGGTCGTTTGGATGAGGTGGATGGACCAAGACGACATGCGGTGTTTATATTAAACATAGAGTCGCTGCCACATCTAGCCCAGACCCAAGGACGCGTAAGTTATGGCTTTCATGATATCCATATGAAGGTATACAAAAGCGATCAGCCAAAGGATACCGAAACGGACAAGCCTCCGGTAGAGACAGCAGTGAAAAAATCTCCTAGCGAAGCCGAAGGAGACATAAAACCTGCAGACTATGGCGAAAATCATATGCGGGAAGTTTCTACAGGCTCAAGCCTCACCAAAGCTGAACCGCGGATTGTTGCGAGAGTCACCGAGATCTGTGAAGAGGAAGCCCTTGATGACTCAATTGAAGCGGCTGATGTGACGGTGGTTGAAAATTTGGATGGTTCTACGGTTCCTCCAGATAAATCTTCACCATTGTAAGGCCGCTTGTGCTGCCTTAAAAGTTATCCTGATGAAAGGAGACATAGATATAGTTCTTATTCAAGAACCATACATATATAAGAACAAGATCTGTGAATTAAGCACTCCGGGTTTCAAACTTTTGAATAATACCGGTAACGATATAAATCGAGCATGTATAATTGCTAAAAACGAACTAAACTTGTTTCTGCTTCCTTCATTGAGCAATGCAGACACTGTCGTAGCCAGTCTAGAGATATCCACATGCAAATATTGGGTATCTTCGGTCTACATGGGACATGATAGGGAGATGCCACCCTGTGCCGTTAAGACCTTAGTTGAGGAGTCACTAAAAACAAAGACAAAACTCATTATGGGATGCGATGCAAATCACATCATAGTATTTGGGGAAGTAGTGATACTAATGCAAGGGGAGAGTCGCTAATAGAGTTTATTTTGCGTACTAACCTGGTAGTTTGCAATAAGGGAGATGCACCAACCTTCGTCACCAGGAACAGACAAGAGGTTTTGGACGTAACGTTGACCTCTCCGGAACTGAATGATAAGATATCTGAGTGGCAAGTTTTGAGGGAACATAGCTTCTCAGATCATCGCTACATCAGTTTCAGATTGGCTGTTCGTACTTCAAAGACCATATTTCCGCCAAATGTTAGGAAAGCTGATTGGAATAGGTATAGGGAATCGTTCAATTTGATGATACCGGAAATGCCGGAGACAAATATGAGCACTGTGCAAGATATCGAACACGCAGTGGAGTGGATTACGAAGGCCTTCAACATTTCACTGAAAGCTGCTTGCCCTAGAGGAAAGCCAAGGGGAAAAAATCGGCCGCCATGGTGGACTACGGAGTTAAGTAATATGAGGAAATCCTGCAGGAAGCTCTTTAACAAAGCAAAGTCCACAAGAGCTCCGGAGGATTGGGACACTTACAAGATGAATCTGAGAGAATATAAACGAGAACTGAGAAGGTCTCAACAAAACTCTTGGGATGATTACTGTAGCAGTATTGAGAATACGTCAGAGGCTTCCAGACTACGGAAGGTACTAGCATCCACTAACACCGCTCCAGGTTTCATTAAAACATCGGAGGGAAATTGGACAACGTCCAGTGAGGAGACGTTGGAGGTACTTTTGGACACACACTTCCCTGGAAATCAGACGGTTGAACCATGTTCCGGCGGTGTAACAGAGGCTCGGCGATCACTTCCTATCGAGGAAATTGTGTCGGAATCTAGAATAAAATGGGCTTTAAATAGCTTTGGACCATTTAAATCCCCCGGACCTGATGGAATTACTCCGGCGGAGTTACAGGCAGTGGCTGAAAGAATTATCCCCTGGTTGATGGTGATATATAAACGATGTGTAAACTTAGCATATATTCCAGAAAAGTGGAGGGAAACAAAAGTCGTCTTCATACCTAAAGCAGGAAAAGCCTCTCACTCGAGTGCGAAGGATTTCCGACCAATCAGCTTATCCTCATTCCTACTTAAGACCCTGGAGAGGATGATAGACATGTATCTTAGAACTAGCGTGGATTCAAGTTTGCTCTCGAAACGACAGCATGCATACTCGAAGGGCAGGTCTACTGAGACCGCATTGCATGAACTGGTCAGCTTTATTGAAAGCTCACTATCTGGCAAAGAATACACAATCGTGGCGTTTCTAGACATCGAAGGGGCGTTCAATAATGTCCATTCGAGCTCGATATTAAATGGACTGACAACTTTGAATATACTTAGGTTGTTAGACGAACTTCTAATAAAGAGGCGTATTTCAGCCACACTAGGACAAGGAAACATACAAAGGTATGTGAACAGAGGCACTCCCCAAGGAGGAGTTCTATCACCTCTTCTTTGGAATGTTGCTATAAACAACCTTCTGGTTTCTCTAGAAAAAGAAAGGATAATAGTGGTGGCATACGCAGATGATGTGGCGCTAGCAGTCAGGGGAAAATTCCCATCCACAATCAGAGATATTATACAGAGAGCTCTCCGGATGACTGAGAAATGGGCGAAAGATAATGGTCTTGGTGTAAATCCAGCAAAGACAGAAATAGTCATGTACTGCAAAGATCGCAAAACTCCCACGGTTAGGCCCATTTCCTTAGGGGGTACTGAAATTCCCTTTGGTGAGTGTGCAAAATACCTTGGCGTTATTTTGGACAGGAAGCTGAATTTTAGGCTTAATATTGAAGAAAGGGCGAGAAAAGCCACGGTAGCTTTGTACTCGTGCAAAAAGGCAATAGGGAAAAAGTGGGGACTAAGACCAAAAATTGTGCATTGGCTATACACGGCAGTGGTTAGACCTATAATGCTATATGGTGTTGTAGTCTGGTGGCCGGCACTTCTGAAACCGACTTGTTTAGATAAAGTTCAGCGTATGGCGAGCTTATGTATCTCAGGCGCATTTAGTAAGACAGGAACAGACTCCCTTAATGTCATGCTACATCTATTGCCTTTAGACATTTTGGCCAAACAGTCAGCTGCAACAACGGCTGTGCGGTTGCGCGAGCTATCGCTGTGGTCGGAAAAAATGTACGGTCATAGTTCGGTCCTCAAAGTAATGCCAGATGTGCCTAACGTAGTGGATTACACCCTGGCAAAACCACTTTTCGACAAAAAGTTTGAAACTCTAATTCCCAACAGTGAGGTGTGGTGTACACAGACCCCGGGTAATAAAAGATATATAGACTTCTATACTGATGGCTCCAAATTGAATGGACAAGTGGGGTTCGGAGTATATTCTAAAGATCTGGAAATTCGAATAGCGAAAAGATTACCTAATCACTGTAGTGTTTTTCAGGCTGAAATATTGGCAATAAGAGAGGTGGTGAATTGGCTGAGAAGTAATGTTCCAACAAATATTGGCATTAATATATACTCAGACAGTCAACCTGCAATAAAATCCTTGGACTCTGTGTTCCTTAACTCAAAAACGGCCATAGACTGCCGCAAATCTCTCAACGAGATGGCTGAGCAGTACAATATTCACCTAATATGGGTGCCTGGTCATAGGAACATACCGGGGAACTGTGAAGCAGATGTGTTAGCAAGGCTAGGAACTACCTTACATATTCCAGGTGAACTAGAATCTGTTGGTATGCCTCTGGCCACCTGCAAGCTCTTACTGCGTGAGAAGGCTGTTATGGTGGCCAATATTCGATGGGAAAATTGCAAGGGTTGTAACGACACCAAGCAAATATGGCCCCATTTAAACTTAAACCGCACACTAGATATGCTAGTGTTCTCAAGGCGTCAGATAGCACTCCTAATATCTGCTATAACGGGTCGCTGCCTGATAGGCGAATTTGCAAAAACTATAGGTGCCAAGTATAATGACTATTGTATGAGCTGTCATGACGTGGAGGAAAAGGAATCAATTAAACACCTCTTGTGTGAGTGTCCTGCTTTTTGTGTAAGGCGTAAGCGAATTTTAGGAGCATATAGCTTTAGATTACTGGCTGACCTGGAAAACGTTAACTTAAGCAGTTTGTTAATGTTTTTGGAGCAATCTGGTTGGTTCCACTAAAGTAAATAATAGAGAAGGTTCAGTGGTTAAGACTAGAAGTGCCCATATGTAATAGGTACTTTTAGTTAAATGTGGTATCACAATGGACTGAATAGTCTAAGTGAGCCTGAAATTTAATCGGGCTGCCACTTTAACCTAACCTAACCTAACCTATGGCTACACCTTTCTCCGAGATGCCATTACTTTGCGGATATCGGGGGCTTGAAAAATACAGGGTAATGTTGCATTCATTCGCAAACCTCTTATATTCGACGGAACCAAATGGGCTGTTATCGCATCTCATTTCCGAAGGATAACCATACCGGCAAAATATGTCTTGTAAAATTCCTATTTCACATCGACTAGACTTCTCCACCATATGCTCCCCAAATGTCATTCCCGAATATGAATCTATCATAGCAATAAAATTCCTACCCCCATATTCAAATATATCAACTCCTACTCTTTGAAATGGATATCTAGGCACTGAGTCCTGAACTAGAGGCTCTTTCGTATTCATACGGCTAAACTTCTCACCAACGGTACAAGCCCTAACCACTTCAGTTATATCATTTGACATTCCCGGCCAAAAATATAACATTTTTCCCCGTGCCAAAGTCTTCTCGATGCCCAAATTAGGTTCGAACAGCCCTAAACAAACTTATCTTTGCAATTCAGTCGGTATTACTACTCTGTGATCCTTGAACAACAACCTATCTTCGAAATGAAGTTCATGTTTATACTTATGAAATTTCTGACTCAAATCATCAAGTTGGTGATATGATGGCCAAGCAAAAACTACAACTAGTAGCTCCTTCTCTATCTGTGCCCATTTCTGTTCGCTCTTCGATAAAGTCCTTGACACGTACCCTACTGGTCTGTCATTCTGTAACATCATGCTACCCAAACTATCCTTTGAGCTATCAGTTTGTATTATTATTGGCTTCTCCGGATCAAATATAGCCAAGACTGGCATATCAGTAACTGACTTCAATAACCCATCCAATTCCCTATCACACTCCTATTCCCATCCGAGCAAACGCAATACATCGCTCCTATTTCTTGGTCGTGGCATATTCAATACCGCATCCCTATAACACTGATCAGGGCTAATTATGTACCCAATAAATTTCGTGGATTCATTTCTATATTGTATCTTCTTTGCGTTAAATTTTATATTATTTTCACGCGCATCTAATTACAACTTCCAATGCTCGATCAGGATCAAATAAACCTCAACACCCGGGATGTCTCCGAAAATCTTCACCATAAGCTTCCGAAACAGCTCTGGAACACTGTTTATACCAAATGGCATTGTAATCCAACAGTAAAGTCCGAAGGGGGTCATGAAAGTAGTTAACTCAGAACTTTTACTATCCAACTCCATATGTCAGGAGCCACTCGATAAATCAACAACAGTGAATACCCTCTTGTTCGACATTATATCAGCCCTCGATATCAAAAAGTGTTCCCTCTTAATGCACCCACAACACAACCTTGGATCCGATATTTCTTAAACCACCTCTGACAAATTTCACTAACTTTAAATGTTGCATTTAAACTATTAATTGTTGAGTGTGCACCTTTTTGTTGGGATCCCCGTATTGCTTGGATAGTCGACAAAACTTTTTAAAATATCCTCTCTTTCCACATGAGTGACAAGTTATGTTGCTTGCTGGACAGTTACCTCTGTGACGTTCATTGTAGGGTCTACCACAGTTATAACATTTCTGTATATTATTGGTATGCACCATTTTGACGTTCTCATTTTGCTTTTTGTTCACAGCATACACAGGGTCTTTTGCCTCTCCAGATTCCAATACCTTTTTGTCGCTCTCAGTTGCTTCGAAAACTTTGCATATATCTATGACTTCAGACAGCGTTGGATTCTTTTTATCCAGAAGTTTTAGTTGTAGCTCTTTGCTTTTAACTCCAACTATCATAACATGCAACAAGGGAGATGCCCCAACCTTTGTCACTAAAAACAGGCAAGAGGTTTTGGACATCACCTTGGTCTCGCAAGAACTGAATGAAATGATATCTGAGTGGCAGGTTTTAAGTGAACACAGCTTCTCAGATCATCGCTACATCAGTTTCAAAATTGATGTTCATATCACCAAGACCATATTTCCAACAAATGTTAGGAAAGCTGACTGGAATAGGTATAGGGAATCGTTCAATATGATGATACGGGAAATAACAGAGACAAATATGAGAAATGTGCAAGATATCGAACACGCAGTGGAGCGGATTACTAAGGCCTTCAACATATCACTGAAAGCTGCATGCCCTAGAGGGAAGCCAAGGGGGAAAATCGACCACCATGGAGGTCTACGGAATTAAATAATATGAAGAAATCCTGCAGGAAGCTCTTTAACAAGGCAAAGACCACTAGAGCCCCTGAGGATTGGGACGCTTACAAGAAGAATCTGAGAGGATACAAGCGAGAACTGAGAAATGCTCAGCATAAGGCTTGGAATTATTACTGCAGCAGTATTGAGAATACGTCAGAGGCTTCCAGACTACGGAAGGTTATAGCATCCACCAACTCCGCTTCAGGCTTCATTAAAACATCGGAGGGCAATTGGACAACGTCCAGTGAGGAGACGCTGGAGGTACTATTGGACACACATTTTCCTGGAAATCAGACGGTTGAACCAGGTTCTGGCGGTGCCACAGTGGCTCAGCGGTCGTTTCCTATCGAGGAAATTGTATCGGAATCTAGAATAAGATGGGCGTTAAATAGCTTTGGATCATTCAAATCCACCGGATCTGATGGAATTACTCCGGCGGAGTTACAAGCAGTGACTGACAAAATGATCCCCTGGTTGTCGGCGATATATAAAGGATGTATCAACTTATCATATATCCCAGAAAAGTGGGGGAAACAAAAGTCGTTTTCATACCTAAGGCGGGAAAAGCCTCTCACTCGAGGGCGAAGGATTTCCGACCAATCAGCTTATCCTCATTCCTACTTAAGACTCTGGAGAGGATGATAGATATTTATCTTAGAACTAGAATCGATTCAAGTTTGTTCTCGAAACGACAGCATGCATACTCGAAGGACAGGTCTACTGAGACCGCATTACATGAACTAGTCAGCTTTATTGAAAGCTCACTATCTGGCAAAGAATACACAATCGTGGCGTTTCTAGACATCGAAGGGGCGTTCAATAATGTCCATCCGAGCTCGATATTAAATGGACTGACAACTCTGAATGTTGATCCAGGTATACTTAGGCTGTTAGACGAACTTCTAATAAAGAGACGTATTTCAGCCACACTAGGACAAGCAATCATACAAAGGTATGTGAACAGAGGCACTCCCCAAGGAGGAGTTCTATCACCTCTTCTTTGGAATGTTGCTATAAATAACCTTCTGGTTACCCTAGAAAAAGAAAGGATAAAAGTGGTGGCATACGCAGATGATGTGGCTCTAGCAGTCAGGGGAAAATTCCCATCCACAATCAGAGATATTATTCAGATGGCCCTCCGCATGACTGAGAAATGGGCGAAAGACAAAGGTCTTGGGGTAAATCCTGCAAAGACAGAACTAGTCATGTACTGCAAAGATCGCAAAACTCTCACGGTTAGGCCAATTTCCTTAGGGGTATCGAAATTCCCTTTGCTGAGTGTGCAAAATACCTTTGCGTTATTTTGGACAGGAAGCTGAACTTTAAGCTTAATATTGAAGAAAAGGCAATAGGAAAAAAGTGGGGACTTAAACCAAAAATTGTGCATTGGCTATACACGGCAGTGGTTAGACCTATAATGCTATATGGTGTTGTAGTCTGGTGGCCGGCACTTCACCAGCCAACAAGTTTAGACAAAGTTCAGCGTATGGCGTGTTTGTGTATCTCAGGCGCATTCAGCAAGACAGGAACAAATTCCCTTAATGTCATGCTGCATCTATTGCCTTTAGACATTTTGGCCAAACAATCAGCTACAACAACGGCTGTGCGGTTGCGCGAGCTATCGCTGTGGTCGGAAAAAAGTTACGGTCACAGTTCGATCTTCAACATAATGCCAGATGTGCCTAACGTAGTGGATTACACTTTGGCGAGTCCACTTTTCGACAAATAAAGAATATATAGATTTCTACACTGATGGCTCCAAATTGGATGGACACTTGGCTTTCGGAGTATATTCTAATGATCTGGAAATTCGAATAGCGAAAAGATTACCTAATCACTGTAGTGTTTTTCAGGCTGAAATATTGGCAATAAGAGAGGTGGTGAATTGGCTGAGAAGTAATGTTCCAACAAATATTGGCATTAATATATACTCAGACAGTCAACCTGCAATAAAATCCTTGGACTCTGTGTTCCTTAACTCGAAAACGGCCATCGACTGCCGCAAATCTCTCAATGAAATGGCTTAGCAGTACAATATTCACCTAATATGGGTGCATGACCATAGGAACCTAACCTAACATACGATCACCATATGATAATTTGCATTCCTGACAGCTGAATTCGCAATATTGACTCTGAGTTCATAGTGCTGTTGGCATATCAAGTTTTGAACGCTTCCATAGCAATGTTTTTACGGAGAAGACAATGATCGTCAAATGCTTTGATGATGTCTTCTAACTTTATTGATGGTTTCTTCGCACCTTCTTTTTCATCAGCCGGTTTTTCATCAAAAACGTCTACTCTAGGAAAACGCGAATTAAAAATTTCTAGAAAGCGTTCTCCAATCAACCATAGAAATGTGGTTATTTTATTAGATTCATCTAACTTGTGCTTTTTAGTCGCGACCATGTGGATTTTAAATTGTTGTTTCCACCTGGGCCAATCCTTCGCCAAATTCGCACAGTCCAAATGTTGCACAATATTACAGTTATTCGCCATTTCGGAATTTACAGTTTTCTGCAGTTTTTGGTTTTCAATAAACTTTTAGTTAATTTGTTGAATGAACTGTTCACCATTGGTCTCTATTATTGTTTTACTTCTTACACCATGTTTTAAGTATCCAATTTAACAATAAAACAATATACTGCTGATTACAGTTCACAACTATTTATTATAACAACTTCAATTCTTATTACAAATTTATGCTACCGCCCAGCAAAAACTAGGTAACCACATCTCATTACAATTTGCATTACCTGTAGTAAAAGTGTCATTACACGTTGCATTACATTGCGGTGAGTTATAATGACTAACATATAATGACAATAATAAATACTTCCAGGTAATATTTGATAATTCTCAAAATGTAATTCTCGCATAAATAATACTTAAGCTGGCGCTTCTGATATAAACAAATTCCTAAAATATACTGTGTGTATACCACCTTTTCTTGTAAAATGTACCAGAGACTTGTTGCGTAACGCATTTTATTGCTGGTAATTCTAACTGTTGCTGCTGCTCGCTGTTTTTGTTGTTAATTACAAAATACCGGCTAATAAGAACGTAATTTGTAGCACTTGTAATGAGCAAATTACTAAAACACATGGTTCTATTGCTTGTAAGATATGCTCCAGATGGATACATGCGTCGTGTGCGAACTTAACTGAAAAAGAGCTATCGATATTTAAGTCCATAAAATGTACGTCGTTCATTTGTAGTGGATGTGAAAACAACCTTGCTTATCTATAAGGGGGTCACTAGGTGAAATTAATTCTAAAATGGATAATTGTCTCAGCGAAATTAAAGCTGATATCACGAAATGCATAGAACGTATTACCAAGCTTGAGGCTTCCGTATGTTCGCAAAATTCATCTTTAGAAATCGAGAATAACATTCTACATAAAAGATTGAATCGATCTGACTTTATTATTGGTGGACTTCCAGATGGTCTTAATGAACTAACACCTACCGTCATTGCTATAGGTGCTCGAAACATGCTATTAATATGTATGCTACATAAATAAGAAAACAACAAGGAACATCCTTGTCAAACTAAGTAATGTTTCTATTCGGGATACCATTATGAAATAATATTTCAAGACCAGGTCGCTCAAAATATGCGATATTCTGCCCTCTTGCAGTGATGTGACAAGTCGTGTTTACCTGAATGATCATTTTACCTCCTTGGCTGCCCGTCTTAATTCCGTGTGCATGAAATTACGTCGCGAGAATGTAATGAGCAAATTTAAAATTCTAAATGGTGATGTAGCAAAGGCTAAGGTTGTTCTAATAGATGGTAATGAGCTTACTTGTGATATATATGTACCAGCTTGCTCGGTAAAAAATGTCATTGTACAGTGATGTGGTGATGTATATACATAAAGCAATGAATTTGCACTTGTTTTCTTCTATTAGTATATTTATTTTGTACTCTTTTTCTTTTCCTAATATTATGCGAAATTATTTGATCTCACTAGAATATTGATCTTATTGTAATAATCAGCTGTTAATTATATGATTTGATACGAATTAAGTTATGAAATTGGTAAATGAATTAATATGTATCTTGATTTTGTATTCTCAACCTGATTCTTGGTTCCCCACCATTTTAAATTGCTTTGAATATAACAATGTCTGATGATAACCTTGGTCCAATAGTGCACAGCAACTCATATAATACCACAATGTTAAGCCCATTTCATTGTCTGAAGGTATAACATTGGAACGGCAGAAGTTTGAAGACTCCTGGGAAAATTTATGAGCTTAGGGATATTATAGGTAATAGTGCTCTCGATATATTTGCCGTTTCGGAGACATGGCTGTCCTCTAAAATTCCTGATAATGCGATATCGATACCGGGATACAATTTCTCCAGGAATGATCGCATACCTCCCAAAAGGGCAGGCGGTGTTGCTATTTATATGCGAAGAGGAATTCATTATAAAGTTGTCTGTAGAATTTTTGACTTGCAATGTGAGTCCCTCTTTATTGAAGTTAGATCTGCGGGAAGTAAGTTATTATTTGGCGTTGTGTACCTTCCTACCCCCTAAGGAAATGGGCCACGGTTAGGCCCATTTTCTTAGGGGGTATTGAAATTCCCTTTAGGGAGTGTGCAAAATACCTTGGAGTTATTTTGGACAGGAAGCTGAACTTTAACCTTAATATTGAAGAAAGGGCGAGGAAAGCAACGGTAGCTTTATACTCGTGCAAAAAGGCAATAGAGAATTAGTGGGGACTAAAACCAAAAATTGTACATTGGCTATACACGACAGTGGTTAGACCTATAATGCTATATGGTGTTGTAGTCTGGTGGCCGGCACTTCACCAGCCGACAAGTTTAGACAAAGTTCAGCGTATGGCGTGCTTGTGTATCTCAGGTGCATTTAGCAAGACAGGAACAAACTCCCTTAATGTCATACTGCATCTATTGCCTTTAGACATTTTGGCCAAACAGTCAACTGCAACAACGGCTGTGCGGTTGCGCGAGCTATCGCTGTGGTCGGAAAAAAGTTACGGCACAGTTCGGTCCTCAAAATAATGCCAGATGTGCCTAACGTAGTGGATTACACTTTGGCGAGTCCACTTTTCGACAAAAAGTTTGAGACTCTAATTCCCAACAGTGAGGCGTGGTGTACACGGACCCCGGAGAATAAAAGATATATAGATTTCTACACTGATGTCTCCAAATTGGATGGCCAAGTGGGTTTCGGAGTCTATTCTAAAGATCTGGAACTTCGAATAGCGAAAAGATTACCTGATCGCTGTAGTGTTTTTTCAGGCTGAAATATTAGCAATATGAGAAGTGGTGAATTGGCTGAGAAGTAATGCTCCAAGCAATATTGGCATTAATATATACTCAGACAGTCAACCTGGACTCTGTGTTCCTCAACTCGAAAACGGCCATAGACTGCCGCAAATCTCTCAATGAGATGGCTGAGCAGCACAATATTCACCTAATATGGGTGCCTGGACATAGGAACATACCGGGGAACTGCGAAGCAGATGAGTTAGCATGGCTAGGAACTACCTTACGTATTCCAGGGGAACTAGAATCTGTTGGTATGTCTTTGGCTATCTGCAAGGTCTTACTGCGTGAGAAGGCTGCCATGATGGCAAATGTCCGATGGGAGAATTGCAAGGGTTGTAACGACTCCAAGCAAATATGGCCCCATTTAAACTTGAACCGCACACTAGATATGCTAGTGTTCTCAAGACGTCAGATATCACTTCTGATATCTCCTATAACGGGTCGCTGCCGAATGTTTTTGGAACAATCTGGTTGGTTCAACAGAAGAAAATAATCGAGAAGGTTCAACGGTTAAAACTAGAAGTGCCCATATGTAATAGGTACTTTTAGTTAATGTGGTATCACAATGGACTGAATAGTGAGCCTGAATCTTAATCGGGCTGCCACTTTAACCTAACCTAACCTACGGGTAACTTGGAAAAATTTGAAGAATCCCATAAGCAATTTTTGCTGAATATTCAAATGTGGCAGTAGTTGGGGATTTTAATTGTAACCTTTTTAATATTACAAAAGCTATTTCTGTTCCTTCTCTCTGCACGAGATATAATTTATCTACAGCTCATAATTCCAGACCAAGCCATTTTGATTTGAGCCGGAGATCAATTTCTTTGATTGATTCTATCCTTGTCGGTGATAATTCTATTATTCGCTATACAAATCAGGTACAATGTCCGTCCGTGTCTGACCACGCATTAATAATTGCTTCCTTATCTCTTACTTATCGGGACATACCAGAGTATATTGAGTACCACGATTTTAACCAGATTGGAATGGGTTACTACCCTATTTTGATAACTACAATTTGGACCTGATTTACCGTTCTACTGACGTAGATACCAAATGTTCTTACGTATCTTTACTCTTGAGTGCACTTTTTGCTTTCGTTCCTAAGGTCAGGAAACAAGTGCGACACAATTGTGATGAATGGATGTATTCCAGGAAAGTAGCATTTGCAAGGTCATTGAGAGACTTGACATACTCTGCGTTCCAGGCAAACATATCTCAGGAGAATTGGGTAATCTACTGTAGGTACCGCAATAAGGCAAAGTCTGTCATTAGGAAGGCTAGGGCATATTTTTGTAGGATATTTAGAGGCATGTAGGCCTCGAACTGTGGAATATTCTTAAGAATTCTGGGTGTATGGGCAATGCTAGTGATTCTTGTGGATTTAACCCTGATACCGTGAATGGCTATTTTGTGAACTCAAACATTGATTTGGCGGTGGTCACTTAGAGAACTTCCTTGACACTGAATCATCTTTTTCGTTTATGTGCGTTGATGAATCTGAAATTATGGGGCCTTAGTTAAAGTGAGATCTAGATCTGTAGGTATAGATGGTATTCCGGTACACTTCATTAAAGTTATCTTTCCCTACATTTCTAGTGTAATGATAGATCTCGTGAATTGCATAATAATTACTTCTACCTTCCCTAGCTCTTGGAAATGTGCCCGGGTTGTGCCAATACTGAAAGGCAGAGCTGTAAATTGTGTTGAGGATCTTAGACCGATATCGATTCTACCGGTGATTTCGAAAGTTGTAGAGCACATAATGAAGGATCAGATTATGCAGTCTGTCTTTTGTAAGATTAGCAATGCACAGTTCGCTTTCCGACTAGGACTTAATACAACCCACTTGCTTTTGAAATTAACTGAATCTATTCGTACCCATATGAATTGTGGTCGACTTAGTGTTTTGGTATCCTTAGACTAGTCGAAAGCTTTCAATTCAATTAATTTTATTCGACTGGTGATGAAGTTAAAGGAGCAGTTTAGTTTTTCTTTTTCGGCGTGTAAGTTTATACTCTAATATTTGGAAAGTAGAAGTCAATTTCTCAGTCTCAATGGCAGTGAATCCAATGTCCGTCCGGTACTATCTGGGGTTCCCCAAGGGTCCGTTTTGGGGCCATTACTTTTTATACCTTACGAGAATGACCTTCAAACATACACTTCTTCGAAAAATTGAAATTGAACATTTATGTTCGCCGACGACATTTTTTGCTGGGCGGCGCTTAGAATACAATGACCTTTGAGAAATTTCACTAACTTTAAATGTTGCATTTAAACTATTAATTGTTGGAACTTTAAATAATACACTACACATACTACTACCATCTGATTCTTATAGAGTGCGCACCTTTTTGTTGGGATCCCCGCATTGCCTGGATAGTCGACAAAACTTTTTAAAATCTCCTCTCTTTCCACAAGAGTGACAAGTTATGTTACTTGCTGTACAGTTACCTCTGCCACCGTGGTGCAATGGTTAGCATGCCCGCCTTGCATACACAAGGTCGTGGGTTCGATTCCTGCTTCGACCGAACATCAAAAAGTTCTTCAGCGGTGGATTATCCCACCTCAGTAATGCTGGTGACATTTCTGAGGGTTTCAAAACTTCTCTAAGTGGTTTCACTGCAATGTGGAACGCCGTTAGGACTCGGCTATAAAAAGGAGGTCCCTTGTCGTTGAGCTTAACATGGAATCGGGCAGCACTCAATTCTAGAGAAGTTCACCAATGTGGTATCACAATGGACTGAATAGTCTAAGTGAGCCTGATACATCGGGCTGCCACCTAACCTAACCTAACCTATGACTTCAGACAGCGTTGGATTCTTTTTATCCAGAAGTTTTAGTTGTAGCTCTTTGCTTTTAACTCCAACTATCATACCATCTCTCAACATACGATCACCATACGATAATTTGATTTCCTGACAGCTGAACTCGCAATATTGACTCTGAGTTCGTAGTGCTGTTTCAAACTCGATGAACGGCTGTCCTTCCTGTTGGCATATCAAGTTTTGAACGCTTCCATGTTTTTACGGAGAAGACAATGATCGTCAAATGCTTTGATGATGTCTTCTAACTTTATTGATGGTTTCTTCGCACCTTCTTTTTCATCAGCCGGTTTTTCATCAAAAACGTCTACTCTAGGAAAAAGCGAATTAAAAATTTCTAGAAAACGTTCTCCAATCAACCATAGAAATGTGGTTATTTTATTTAGATGAATCTAATCTAACTTGTGCTTTTTAGTCGCGACCATGTGGATTTTAAATTGTTGTTTCCGCCTGGGCCAATCCTTCGCCAAATTCGCACAGTCCAAATGTTGCATACATAATATTACAGTTATTTGCCATTTCGGAATTTACAGTTTTCTGCATTTTTTGGTTTTCAATAAACTTTTAGTTAATTTGTTGAATTAACTGTTCACCATTGGTCTCTATTATTGTTTTACTTCTGACACCATGTTTTAAGTATCCAATTAAACAATAAAACAATATACTGCTGATTAGAGTTCACAACTATTTATTATAAAAACTTCAGTTCTTATTACAAGTTTATGCTACCGGCGCTTAGAATACAATGACTTCTAATGATAGTTATCGTTGCCATACAAAAATACAATATACTTAATAGACATGCCAGATGTCATTAAAATACTAGAATCTCACTTATTACAGACTTAACCATATGAAAGCCATTGTAAAGGTCTGAAAGCGTAATATGACTAAAGGAGAATCCACCATCACTTTCAAATAAATGAAAAATTTCAACAACACTGCCCACGGATTCGAGTCTCGAAAATTTACGTGCCTCATGCGTGAGTCATGATTTACGATAATGGCAAAAGTCGATGAGCGTGAGTCACGAAAATAATTTCTTCGTGAGTAGGAAATTTCGGAAAAATACGCACACGAAAATAATCCCACCCACGGATATAAAACGCTCACGAGTTGAATTCATTTACAATTTTAGTGACACCTGGGATACTAAGAGTGTATTTTTCAGACACGTCCCTAAGGTTAATTAATCATAAAATTATTCGTGAGTCACGGTATTTTTCGTGAGTCGCGACATTTTCGTGCGTGAGTCCTACCAAACAATGTCGTGCGTGAGGTTGCCTGAGTAAAATTTTTCCGTCGTGAGTGTGCGTGAGTAATATATTACTCTCGTGCACTCCTCTAGTACAGACTATTTGCGAAAGGAGAGTTTATATAATTCAGATTCTTCCAATACGTCAATTGAAGCGGTCTTGTCTGTATACAGGCATGAGCTTTAACATAGCCGCACAAAACATAGTCTAAAGACGTTAAATCGCAAGATCTAGGAGGCCAATGAATATGAAATAACAGGTTGTCTGATAAGTCCCCGGTCTAACAAAGAAAAACACATTTTTTTGTCAAAATTCGTTTTTATTATTCAACGTAGTTCCCTTCAAGAGCGATACAACGATTATAACGACCTTCCAATTTTTTGATACCATTTTGGTAGTACTCCTTCGGTTTTGCCTCAAAATAGGTCAGTTTCGGCGATCACCTCTTCATTGCAGCCAAGTTTTTTCCCTGCGAGCATCCTTTTGAGGTCTGAGAACAAGAAAAAGTCGCTGGGGGCCAGATCTGGAGAATACGGTCGGTGGGGAAGCAATTCGAAGCCCAATTCATGAATTTTTGCCATCGTTCTCAATGACTTGTGGCACGGTGCGTTGTCTTGGTGGAACAACACTTTTTTCTTCTTCATATGGGGCCGTTTTGCCGCGATTTCGACCTTCAAACGCTCCAATAACGCCATATAATAGTCACTTTTGATGGTTTTTCCCTTCTCAAGATAATCGATAAAAATTATTCCATGGGCATCCCAAAAAACAGAGGCCATTACTTTGCCAGCGGACTTTTGAGTCTTTCCACGCTTCGGAGACGGTTCACCGGTCCACCGCTGTCCACTCAGCCGACTGTCGATTGGACTCAGGAGTGTAGTGATGGGGCCATGTTTCATCCATTGTCACATATCGACGGAAAAACTCGGGCGTATTACGAGTTAACAGCTGCAAACACCACTCAGAATCATCAACACGTTGTTGTTTTTGGTCAAATGTGAGCTCGCGCGGCACCCATTTTGCACAGAGCTTCCGCATATCCAAATATTGATGAATGATATGACCAACACGTTCCTTTGATATCTTTTAGAGTTGGGCGATCCCGGCTCACTAAAGTGATCGATCTTTTCAGATCCGCTCCTAAAAAGGAACTAGTTCCATCATTTAGTTCCACAGTTCCTTTTGGATCCGGATAAGGAAAAGTGCTTAAAGAATCCCATATATTGACATTTTCTTTTAGCTCCGCAGGAAAATAAAACGTATGAACACTAAATTTAAGTAAAACATAAAAGTTCACAAAAATTTAATCAAATTTCTTGAACATAAATTTGTATAATAAAGATTTTGGGACTAAAATTAGATAATGGTATAATTCTGTAGAAAAAATTTTAGAGATCAATGCTAATACAAAGATCTACATTTATTTTGGAAATATAGTGTTTACATTTTTTTCATAGAGAAAATCAAAAGTTACTACGTAAAAAAATAGTTTGCCGACATTAGACCAAAAGAATTCGCCTTTCGTTTATGATGTTTTTATTGCGGAAAATATTCTTCCGCATTGTACAGGTTATGCTGATTTACATAATTTTTGTAAAGCATGTTGGTATTGATATTTAGGTTGGAACAGTTTCGATATCTTCATTAAGGATCTGGCAACTTCAATTTAAGTGAGAGCTGTTGTCATAAAGAGCGAAAGAAATGGAATGAGTACACAACGAAATGAATATAAGGAACTGAGGAGCTGAAAGAGTACAGGTATCGGATCCAGTTGATTTAGTTCCAGCCACGGAATAGTTCCAAAGAGCTAGTTCACTCCGGAACTACCCAACTCTAATATCTTTAAGGCCTCTGCTATCTCGATCAACTTCATTTTACGGTCATTCAAAATTATTTTGTGGATTTTTTTGATGTTTTCGTCGGTAACCACCTCTTTCCGGCGTCCACTGCGTTCACCGTCCTCCGTGCTCATTTCACCACGCTTGAATTTTGCATACCAATCAATTATTGTTGATTTCCCTGGGGCAGAGTCCGGAAACTCATTATCAAGCCAAGTTTTTGCTTCCACCGTATTTTTCCCCTTCAGAAAACAGTATTTTATCAAAACACGAAATTCCTTTTTTCCATTTTTTTCACAATAACAAAAGTTGCTTCACAAAAGACGCTCTATCTCACAAACTAATTGACTTACAGACGTCAAATTTTGACACGAATCATTTGAAGGTTGGTACTACATAAAAATAATATACATTTAATACTAGCGACGCCATCTATGTGTCAGACCGGGGACTTATCAGCCAACCTGTTAAATAGTTCACAAAAAAATTGGATATCATCTCACGGTAGCGACCACCATTCACAGATACGTTACGATTCACATCATGGCAAGATCTTGATATTTGTATATGCAATGTAAAATTGAATTTTTAATTAAGTCTGGGTACTTTAATAAATTGAAAACGAAATCTTTTCCAAATAGGGACAAAGCACATATGATTAAAAAACCAAATTTTTTCATTGATTTTTCATGGCAATAAATTATATTTGCAAACATACGCGTTTTTATAAAACATGTTATACCGATTATTTGTTTCAAAAAACAACATCGAACGGCTTGGGATAACACTACGGGTTTTCGGAACCGAGAAAGACAGACATTAAAAAACCGGTTTTATGGCTCTATGGCTTACTCGTATAAAGTAACTCTATTTTATGAGAATAACAAATTAAGAATACGGTTGAGCCCTCAATCTGAAGAACAGTGCGCAAAAAATTCGCGTTTGCTTTATGTGCTGACTCAGCAGACAACTGCAAATAAGCCAAATTAATTCCATAATTTCTTTCTAGTTGTCTCGTGTGGGAAAAGCTTTTCTATAATAGATTACAATTTTGAAATGGCGTTATATTAGAACTGCAACTTACCCTTATCTTAGCGTCCGCCATTAAACAATACGGTTGATTTTGATACTGTTGTATTTCTCCTATTATTTCAGACACTTTTCGTCTTTTCGAAAAATTTATAAGATTAGTATTGGGTAAAAAATCAGGGTTGCCTTCTTCCAAATGCAGAATGTTCGTTAAATATCGTCCAAAAAATGGTACACAGGGGGGATTAATAGATCGAAGACGTTCTTGGTATTTCTTTAAATGGCCGTCATTTAGCTCACGACATTCTTCCAAAAACTTCTCGTAGCGAGCTGGCAATCCTTGGAATGTCAATTTTAAACGATATACGGATGCACTGCCCATTGCAGCACTGATGGACAATATTCCATTGAAGTTATTTAATTCTAACATTACCATCATTACTTCAATCGCCCTTGTTACCATTGCCACGCGCTCTTCATAGTTTTCTGCTTCAATAATTGTTTTCTCTATCCAACGTGTAACATTTGTTGTATGCTTCATTATTTTCAACAAGTTTGGACTTTTTTGTTCCTTATCCTTTTTGGTCCATGGTGAGCCCACTAATTCTGAAGGTTTCACGTTCTTATATAACTCGAACTCTAAGAGAGTCAGTTGTCGCGCTAATTCTAAGGGATGCAATGTAAGTAATGTAATGTCAGATTCGGGTACATTTAGATGATGTTCTATAGGTGGTGGACTATGACCATATGCAAAAGTTATCTGTTTCTGGAAACTTTCTTGTTCACTCTGCAAAAAAAATTATAAAAAACGTTAGTAAAAGAGAAAAATAGTATTTTTCTTATCTGCATTGTATAGATTTAGTAGAAACTAATATTTCCTACACATGTAGCAACAAATTCGTCCATTAGCCAATTTATCCAAGCCATTCAAATCAAAATAGGATTTACAAGTTGCTGTCATCAACGATTGCCACTATAAAACATTTAAACAACCGTTTGGGACAGCAATACTAATAACAATAATACTTTCCAATTTCATTGGTCTATGTCTTAACCAAGGCCGTATTCAGGGGGTGGGATGAGGGGGATCAATTTTGACAAAATTTTCTATATAAATAAAATTTTGCAAAAATTTTCTATAGCCGGCTATCATACAAAAACCTTTTTTTCGGAAGGTTCAAGTGTGGTTCATTGTTGGGTTTAATGAACTGCCTGAATTTATTCTTATAATTGGTTGATAGTTTTGCTGCAAGTAGGGGATGCTGATGAGGAATGTGGTAATTCCGAAACGTGCGTCCATCCAACCATCTTGCAGTCTATAGGGCTTTGCCCAAATAAATTTGACAAACATTCTTTTCCTCTGTTGGTTAAGCTACACTTGTAGTTTAGTCAATGTATGATTTTAAGCTGCAATAAAAAAACAACAACAATGCTTAAAGAACAAAACCAACAATAACAAAACAAAACGAAGGGAAATAAAATTTTGCAAAAAAATTCTATAGAAAAAAAATTTTGCAAAAATTTCCTATAGAAATAACATTTTTACAAAATTTTCAATTGAAATAAAATTTTGACAAAATTATCTATAAAAATAAAATTTTGCAAAAATTCTATATAGAAATAAAATTTAGACAACATTTTCTACCGAAATAAAAAATCGATAATATAGAATCGCATTCTTTTTTCGACTAAAACATTGTTGAAGTTCAATAAAATCCTGTTTTTGACTATATCTTTTACAAAATCGAGATTTTCTTCCCACATGAACATGTCTGTTTTGCCATATTTGTAAAAGACTATTAGCAAATAAGGTTGATAAAGACTTTCTCAAAATATTTTGTCAAAGCTATTGTACCATAAATCTGATATCGACTCAAAAATGTCTACACAAAAGGTACTAACTCATTCGCGGGGGTACTACGGTACTGACCGGGGTGAAAATGTATTGAAAAAAGTACTTTAGTACTGCATTTTCCATCCCTGCAGTTACTACGTGCTCATCCGAACGTTCATTTTCAAAAATGAAGAGATTAAAGAGTAGAGTAGTGGCGAGAGTAGACTCAATGGATTGGCATTAATGTCGGTTCATCGCCGAATAAATGTGCCGACTGAAGAAGTCATTGATTTATTTGCTGCCCAAAAAGCCCGTCGGCTCAATTTAATATTATAAAAATATTGTATACATACCTATGCATAAATAAAATTTTCTACACATGAGATTGTATGAATATTTTTTTTTTAAAGTTGAACCCCCCCCCGAATTAAAATCCTGGCTACGGCCTTGGTCTTAACCATGAGTCTAAAAATAATGCCATGGAACTAAAAGTAATGCCATGTGTCCTGACATGTAATGGAAATTATTCAACTAATTGTTCTTATGGATCAGATGTGCTAAGAAATCGATTTAATCGTAATTTCATAATTTTTAGAGAGTAGGCTGTTACAGGTATCTATGGAAACTTGTTTGGAAAAAAAGTAAAAAAAAGTTTTTTTCTCTTATTCATAATAGGTCCAGACAATTTCTCAGGCAAATCAAATGCCGGCTTTAGGCGATCAGTTGACGCAGTTACCTCTTCGTCATCTTTATTAATTAAAAATGTCTTTAGTTTTCTCACTTGAATAACGAAAGGACCTTAATGTGGTGCCTCTTGCCTATCCCTTAACCGGTCGACTCGTACGAACACGTTCGTACAGCTCTTTAAAGACTATTCGTTCATGACATTGTTCGAACTGTCTTCCTTGATTGGTAGTTTTAACTTCTGCCACACCGAAACGAGAAACATTCGTAATTATTAGCAATTGCGTTGGAAATGCCTCTCGGCAGCGCGTCAACCTGTCTATAATAGTCAAAATGTAATAAAATCCGTCACTAGGAGGAAGTGATCTCACAATGTCTGTTTAGCTACCTTGTAACCTTTGTAAAATGTATACACCGCACACACTTTTGTTTATTTTGCTTGTTTAATTCAGTTATTGGTATTTATTGTTTCTATTTGTAATTGAGATCAAGTTCACGTTCAGGTTTTGTTTTTGATTTAAACTTCACTTAGCTCTCTGCCGCTTGCCTCTTCGATATGTTTATTACAACTGAGCTAAAAAGAAAAACAACAAATTAAGATCGATTGAAATATCCCTTTTGACACTTCAATGCAAAAATTGACGAAAAAACAGTATTCAATGGACTGAGAGTGAGAGAGGCAAATGGCGGAGAGCGGAGGCGACTTGTTCGATGATGGAAATTAATAAATTAATGGTATAAATTTAAGCAAAAGAGAATAATTAATTAATTAATAATTAAATTGAATTTATGTTAATTAAATTAAAAAAGGAGAACAATTCAAATTGCTATTGGGCCAACTATTATAGGATTTAATCCAAATTCAAATGCTAGATAATATTTCAAGAGAAGCAAACCAAAAGATAAATGTATACTTAAGCTTCAAATTTAAATTCAGATATGTTGATTGTCCAATTCAAGATCAATATCCATTTGTCCAAAAAATGCCAAAAATGGTATCCAGTGCAAAAGGTAAGTTATTTTTCTTTGTGGTAGACATAGGTATTCATCGTCTGCGTCTAATACCACAGAGCAGGGATAAGGAATATGAAACCCATGGCCTGCAAAGTTCTCTGCTCCGTATCTGGACCGAATAGCATGTGCAAGCAATGGCATGGCAGGCATTCGTATGTCCAACCGGCACTCTACGAACGAGATCAACTGAAACGGTACGGACATCATTGAGCATACCCCAGAGACGAACTGGCAAGATGTCGGTACATTCCCAGGCCAAGGGAAATGTAGAAGTCGGGGTGTAGTAACTAGTCACATGTCTGTTTTGCCATATTTGTAAAAGACTATTAGCAAATAAGGTTGATAAAGACTTTCTCAAAATATTTTGTCAAAGCTATTGTACCATAAATCTGATATCGACTCAAAAATGTCTACACAAAAGGTACTAACTCATTCGCGGGGGTACTACGGTACTGACCGGGGTGAAAATGTATTGAAAAAAGTACTTTAGTACTGCACTTTCCATCCCTGCAGTTACTACGTGCTCATCCGAACGTTCATTTTCAAAAATGAAGAGATTAAAGAGTAGAGTAGTGGCGAGAGTAGACTCAATGGATTGGCATTAATGTCGGTTCATCGCCGAATAAATGTCCCGACTGAAGAAGTCATTGATTTATTTGCTGCCCAAAAAGCCCGTTGGCTCAATTTAATATTATAAAAATATTGTATACATACCTATGCATAAATAAAAATTTTCTACACATGAGATTGTATGAATATTTTTTTTTAAAGTTGAACCCCCCCGAATTAAAATCCTGGCTACGGCCTTGGTCTTAACCATGAGTCTAAAAATGATGCCATGGAACTAAAAGTAATGCCATGTGTCCTGACATGTAATGGAAATTATTCAACTAATTGTTCTTATGGATCAAATGTGCTAAGAAATCGATTTAATCGTAATTTCATAATTTTTAGAGAGTAGGCTGTTACAGGTATCTATGGAAACTTGTTTGGATAAAAAAGTAAAAAAAAAGTTTTTTTCTCTTATTCATAATAGGTCCAGACAATTTCTCAGGCAAATCAAATGCCGGCTTTAGGCGATCAATTGACGCAGTTACCTCTTCGTCATCTTTATTAATTAAAAATGTCTTTAGTTTTCTCACTTGAATAACGAAAGGACCTTAATGTGGTGCCTCTTGCCTATCCCTTAACCGGTCGACTCGTACGAACACGTTCGTACAGCTCTTTAAAGACTATTCGTTCATGACATTGTTCGAACTGTCTTCCTTGATTGGTAGTTTTAACTTCTGCCACACCGAAACGAGAAACATTCGTAATTATTAGCAATTGCGTTGGAAATGCCTCTCGGCAGCGCGTCAACCTGTCTATAATAGTCAAAATGTAATAAAATCCGTCACTAGGAGGAAGTGGTCTCACAATGTCTGTTTAGCTACCTTGTAACCTTTGTAAAATGTATACACCACACACACTTTTGTTTATTTTGCTTGTTTAATTCAGTTATTGGTATTTATTGTTTCTATTTGTAATTGAGATCAATTTCACGTTCAGGTTTTGTTTTTGATTTAAACTTCACTTAGCTCTCTGCCGCTTGCCTCTTCGATATGTTTTTACAACTGAGCTAAAAAGAAAAACAACAAATTAAGATCGATTGAAATATCCCTTTTGACACTTCAATGCAAAACTTGACGAAAAAACAGTATTCAATGGACTGAGAGTGAGAGAGGCAAATGGCAGAGAGCGAAGGCGACTTGTTCGATGATGTAAATTAATAAATGAATGGTATAAATTTATGCAAAAGAGAATAATTAATTAATTAATAATTAAATTGAATTTATGTTAATTAAATTAAAAAAGGAGAACAATTCAAATTGCTATTGGGCCAACTATTATAGGATTTAATCCAAATTCAAATGCTAGATAATATTTCAAGAGAAGCAAACCAAAAGATAAATATATACTTAAGCTTCAAATTTAAATTCAGATATGTTGATTGTCCAATTCAAGATCAATATCCATTTGTCCAAAAAATGCCAAAAATGGTATCCAGTGCAAAAGGTAAGTTATTTTTCTTCGTGGTAGACATAGGTATTCATCGTCTGCGTCTAATACCACAGAGCAGGGATAAGGAATATGAAACCCATGGCCTGCAAAGTTCTCTGCTCCGTATCTGGACCGAATAGCATGTGCAAGCAATGGCATGGCAGGCATTCGTATGGCCAACCGGCACTCTACGAACGAGATCAACTGAAACGGTACGGACATCATTGAGCATACCCCAGAGACGAACTGGCAAGATGCCAGGCCAAGGGAAATGTAGAAGTCTGGGTGTAGTAACTAGTCACATTCGAACCATACTGGACCAATAGACATAATTTGGAGTTTTTTATTATTCTGCTCGAGGTAAAAGGACTAACTTTTGTACTAGACGAGTGGCCACTCCAGCTTGTGTTCTAACATCCACAACCGGTATCTGATTATCCTGTCCCCTGTACAACTTAACTACCCGGCCAAGACGCCAGTCGGTGGGACAAATAGTTTCGTTTCGTAAAACTACGTGATCATTTAGGGCCAAATTTTCCTTTTGAGCTTTCCATTTGAAACGATTATTAAGTTCAGATTTCCATCTGCGGCAGAACTCTTGAATAATTTTAATTTTACTCCACCGATCCATTAGAGCGATTTTCGAAGGAACTTCTTCTAATTCTACGGGTGATAGGAGCGAAGATCCAACTAGAAAATGAGCAGGCGTGAGCGCTGCGAGATCATCTTGACTTCCTGATGGTGCAGCTAAAGGTCGAGAATTCATACATTCTATAGAGGAAAGTTTAGTGCAAATTCCCCAAAGGTATGTCGAATTTGACACATATTTTCTTCAGATGCGTTTTACAGCTTTTTACGCCGGCCTCCCACAGCCCTCCCATATGAGGAGCTGCTGCCGGTATAAAATGCCACTCTATTTGTTGATACCCGTAACGAGAAACAATTTCATCACGTAGCTCAGAGGATAACACGTTTAAGGCTTATATTTAATTCTTTTGCAGCGCCAACAAAATTTCTGCCGTTGTCCGAATACATTTTGCGTGAAAATCCTCTTCGCGAAACAAAACGAGTAAATGCGGCTAAAAATGCCTGTGTCGATAGGTCACAGACTGGATCCAAATGAACCGCTTTTGTTACGAAGCAAATAAAAAGACAAATGTATCCCTTAGATATTCGACACCCTCTACCCGTGGTGCAATGGTTAGCATGCCCGCCTTGCATACACAAGGTCGTGGGTTCGATTCCTGCTACAACAGAACACCAAAAAGTTTTTTCAGCGGTGGATTATCCCACCTCAGTAATGCTGGTGACATTTCTGAGGGTTTCAAAGCTTCTCTAAGTGGTTTCACTGGAATGTGGAACGCCGTTCGGACTCGGCTATAAAAAGGAGGTTCCTTCTCATTGAGCTTAACATGGAATCGGGCAGCACTCAGTGGTAAGAGTGAAGTTCACCACTGTGGTATCACAGTGGACTGAATAGTCTAAGTGAGCCTGATACATCGGGCTGCCACATAACCTAACCTAACCTAATGTCGAACGGGCCTGCGTAGTCTACACCAGATGTGGCAAATGTTGTCCTATCATCTGGTAACGGACCCATTATTTGGCCCTGGCGTAATTGACGTGAAACCACGCATTCCTTGCACCGGTTAATTCTGGCCTTTATAAGAATCTTCGCCCGAATAATCCAACACTCGAGTCTAATTGTCGCTAGAGTCAATTGCAATCCCCCATGCAGAGTTAGGTGATGTATAAACTCATTGTACGTAAGTGCCATTGTAGAACCAAGGCGGCCATTGGCACGAATGACTTGGTGTTTATAATAATAACTTCTTATACGATTGAGTGGTTGTAAGTCACTAATTTATTCTAAACAATATTCATCCTTATATACTAAATCTTAAACTAGCTAAAATCCAAATATTCTAAAGTAAAGATAAGCAAATACTTATACAGCTGAATAAGTAATATTTATGGCCACGCATGTGCACCACATTGCTGCGTTATCAGCTACGGCTACACATGTAATGCGTTTTCATTTTATTATGCCTTAAACGCAGATAGTGCATGCTTATAAATCTAAACATTCTGCGGTCGGCCACATGATACATTTATACCAAATATGATTACCTATCGAAACTAAACAGAATACTCATTTTTTTAATAATTATACTTTACGCTAAATTCTTAAAGCGTAGCACATCAAATAATCAAACTTGTGTCCGGTCTGGCTTTCTTCTGCCTGCGCCAATGAAGCATTATGTTCCTTCTATTTATTCCTTCGTTGAGCAAACTGCACCCATGATTAGCGAACAGTTCCGTAAAACGCACCAACTCTGCCCTTCGTTGCACTCCGGCGGTGAACCTCGCTTGCTCACTTGGGCGGTGGATAATTGCTTCCCTCGCTTTTTTATTGGATACTCATGCCTTGGATATGTTGCTCTTTCAGAAACAACAGCTCCTCCGTCTACTTCCCGAGCCTACACGTCATCTAAACTCTCAGAGGCCAAATCTTCTCCCTGTAAAGATAAGAAAGAAACATTAAGAGATTCTCCCAAAATCTCAGCAGCTTTGACGCCTTTTGTGGATCCTACACGTTTTCTTCGGTTGAAAGTGGAGCAGACACTTCAGCATCGGCTGCTCTTACGGCTTGCGTAGCAGCAGTACCATCAGTTGCGGGGGCAGTAGTACCACAAACTTCTGCTTTTGTAGGCCTCTTTTTTTCGTATGACGACTCTTTGGATCTATTCCTATAGACCCAAATTGTAGGATTGATATCAGGGCTCCTTCTAATCGAGTATGACTCATCTGATCTATTCCTATAGACCCAAATAGTAGGTTCGGTGTTGGGGCTCCTTCCATTGGAGCATGATTCCTGCGCCAATGGCTTCTTTCTTGGTATAGATAGACTTCACATTAGCATTTTGTCCATTAGAGTTTGCCTCAATTTGTTTCCGCATTTCTCTAGCCATCCTTATAGCCTCCATTGATCTCCATCTCCTAAGAATTTGTGCCCTCAGATCGTCGTACAGATCCTCCATAAGCTCAAAGAGTCCAAGCACTTCCTCAGAATCCAAATCGGCAACAACCATTATATTTTGCAATTTAGTGAATTCCAAATCCAAGCAATGCTTGCTCTTCAACAGTTCTCCGGGAAAATTGTCTAATTCACGTTGGCTTTCACACAATCTATCTTCAAGTCTCCCGACTTGCCACTGGAACCTCCTCTCCAATCCTATTTCAGATTTCGGTTCCATTACTCTTTACATTAGATGCATCCTAGCAATCTAATCCTCCAATAAGTTGTTGTTATTTACCCCTGTAAAGAACAGTTGATTTACCTGCACACAGAACGGGGTTCCCTAATGAACACAAGTGTGCAGGATTTTACCGTTTGAATTACCGCGGATGAGGGAAACTCAATCCGGCTCGAAGGACCAAAATGTAAAGAAATAATAATAACTTCTTACACGATTGAGTGGTTGTGAGTCACTAATTTATTCTAAAAAATATCCATCCTTTTATACTAAATCTTAAACTAGCTACAATCTAAATATTCTAAAGTAAAGATAAGCAAATAATTATACAGCACTATAAGTGCTGTATAAGTAATATTTATGGCCACGCATGTCAACCACATTGCTGCGTTATCAGCTACGGCTACACATGTAATGCGTTTTCATTTTATTATGCCTTAAGCCTTATCTATCCTAAATACACATATCACGGATGGTGCATGTTTAGAAATCTAAACAATCTGTCTATTTTTATAAGGTCTATTCCTTCATAATTTGAGACAAAAGTTTTCCACTTTAATAGGTTTGATTGGATCATCCCATCCAATATCGTCGAGCCACATCATTTGCATAAGCACCTTTGCATTTATTATCACTGGTGAGAGCCAACTTAACGGATCGAAAAGTTGTGCTGTGATTGAAAGCACTTCCCTTTTTGTAAATGATTCTTTGTGAGCCAATTTCTCAGTGACAAAATAGAAACTATCAGAGGCAGCATTCCATCTTATGCCAAACGTTTTTATAGAGCTCTTGTCATCAAAATCCAAGAACTCCTCATTAAGTGGATGGTCACGAGGTAAATTCTCTAAAATTTTCTTCTTATTAGAAGTCCATTTTCCGAGCTAGAATCCAGCGGATTCCAAATTGGCAATCAGCTGATCTCGAGCCTCCAATGCCTCCGAGACAGAATGGGAGCACCAATGAGTCGTCTACATACATATTGTCTCGACCCTATAGTTGACCCCAAAGGTCACGGTATTTAATTGAAAATCTTGTATTTCTTCTTCTGGAGAGGCACGATATACAATTCGTTGATACGTGGCATGGTCCGGATTGACCAGAATTTGCCTATACATTTTAGTTATATCGGCGTTAAATACGTATTTGTAAAACCGCCAATTAATTAGTAGTGCTTTCTGGCTTAAAAACGCCTTGATGAGGCAAATAAAAATAATTACCAGAATCTGATTTAGGAGCATCAATTTCTCCATATGTCCAAGAGACAAATATTCTTCGATGACATTCTCTTCAGATCTGGTTTACGAGCCAATGATTTCTCGTTCCTAAAAGGCAAATCTACCATATACCTGGCGCTTAACGTTCGTACCGTCGTATTTTTGTAAATTTCCTCACAGAGCCTATCATTTTCAGAAATAATTCCTTTTCTAGAAACTTCCCAAAATTTTGCCAGTTGTTCATCAATTGACACGCGGGTACAATGTGAAACTCCAATCGATTGTTTCAATTTCCTATTATTGGCTGGGCCAGTAACAATCCATCCAAAGTCTGTTTGTTATGCCACTAACGGGTCAAGAACGCCGTGTTTCACCTCACTTAACTAAATTAACGGATACAAATTACCCCCTATTAGGATATCCACCGGACCAATTGGAAGATCATAAAATGAATGTCTTGGCACGTCGACAGTTACGTCGCACACTACTAGTGCATCAATTTCCGCCATGAAATTGTTGTTATGAATTGAGGCGATTTTTAAAAATGCAATTTGCGAACATTTAGCCATTGCACCACTTCCTAGGCCTGTTATTTCAGCTGGGACGGGCTTGGTCGGAAAATTTAGTACTTTCTGAATTTTCTTAGAGACAAATGTATCATCTGAGCAAGGGTCAATTAAAGCTCTCACCTTGTGAGCCAAACCATCTTTTAAAATATTAATCCAAGCAGTTGCTAACATAGTCTTATTACAGACCGACATATGGTATGCCCTCACATTTTGCGATGTAGACGGCGTTTCAGTGGACTGTATACTTTGAATAGCCGGTTGCAGATTCGACAAATTATATATGCTTGAACTATTCTGTTGTACACTTCCTACTATATGCAACATTGTATGGTGCTTTGAACCACATTTCGTACACGTAGGTTAGGTTAGGTTAGGTGGCAGCCCGATGTATCAGGCTCACTTAAACTATTCAGTCCATTGTGATACCACATTGGAGAACTTCTCTCTTATCACTGAGTGCTGCCCGATTCCATGTTAAGCTCAATGACAAGGACCTCCTTTTTATAGCCGAGTCCGAACGGCATTCCACATTGCAGTGAAACCGCTTAGAGAAGCTTTGAAACCCTCAGAAATGTCACCAGCATTAATGAGGTGGGATAATCCACCGCTGAAAAACTTTTTGGTGTTCGATCGAAGCAGGAATCGAACCCACGACCTTGTGTATGCAAGGCGGGCATGCTAACCATTGCACCACGATGGTTCCCTCGTACACGTAGATTTAATGAGGCATTTTGCCGCTGCATACCCTCGGACCAAAATGATGAAGCAACTCTTATTTTTCCTAACAACCGATAGTCTTTGTTTTGGATTCATGTTCAAAAACTTGGGACAACATTTTAATTCATACATCTCTTTACACAATCCGCATTTCGGATTGCTGACTTTTGCATGATGAACCTTTAACTGTTTTGAGTTCTCAAAGTTATTCTTTTTCTGCAGCGGGCCAAAATCGTGAGTATTCATCATGTCAGATACACTTTCCAATGTCTGAAACCTCTCAGTTAAAACATTTAACTGTTTTGAGTTCTCAAAGTTATTCTTTTTCTTCGGCGGGCCAAAATCGTGAGTATTCATCATGTCAGATACACTTTCCAATGTCTGAAACCTCTCAGTTAAAAATTTACTTAAATCTTCTGATTTTGGAAGTTCCGTCTTTTCACCAATGGACTGTTCCCACAGAGACAATGTTAACTTGGGTAAGCTTGAGGAACACTGGAAAACAAATATAGGATCCCACGATCCCAAATCAATTTTGTAGAGTTTTTATACCGATATACAATTTGAAATATCCCTATTTAACTTCTTGAGACAAATAAATAAAATTCTCAATTGGGCAATATCGAAACCTTCCACTGCCAACTGTACTCCGCGGTTTATCTCCCTGGCCTCACCACTTGTTTTTTGAAACAAGTTTTAGACGGGGCTAAGTTTTTTGTTATTAATGTATACAGTAATCCCTCGATTTACGTCGCCTCGGTTTACGTTGCTTTGATTTACGTCGTCAAATTTTTGTTCCATCAAACTTCGATTTACGTCGTCGATTTTTTGCTCGCTTTATCGGAAGCGCCTTCCATAAGTAAAATAAGTATCAACGATGATGACATCGAAACATTTTTTTCTGAAATTCTTACCGAAATTACTGAATTACCTTTATTTTTAAAGTTTTTTATTATGTACACGCACATACATACATAAATGGACTTAGGAGTAAGTATGAGCAATTTTTAGTTCGGTTTACGTCGTTTCGATTAACGTCGTCAAATTTCGGAACCAATCACGACGTAAATCGAGGGCTTACTGTATAGCGGTAGAAAGGTCGCCGAAGCTGGGCCAAGACACATAATCCCCATGGAACACTTCTGTGTCACAAGAAGGGATGCTAATGGACGATGAACTCGTCTTGGCTACCCCTTGAGAAACAATTGATTTACTCTTCCAGTTACCTAATATAGTCATACAGTTCATGTAAATGGTGTGAATCTCACGCATACGCTTTCTAACAGCAGCTTCCCAGTAAAAAAAAGCGTCGTCAAAAAAGTAGTGAAATTTTGGATCCGGAAGCGATGAATTAACACGGGATTGTCATAGGACGGATGTCCACCATTTTAACAGCCGTTGCACTGAATTTGCATCACTTCGTACTCTGTGATTCAAATTCAGTGTTTTGGATGTGAATTAAAAAATGTCATATTTTGACAAGTAAATATTTTTTATAATTTTTTATGATTTTTAATGCATTCTAACGCTTGTCCGAAACGTTTGAAATAAAATATTTTGAAAAATTCGCAATATTTCTTGAATGGATTTTGAATTTTTTTTTTCGACAAAATTTCAATAATTTGTACCATTTTATTAAAGCTTACTCTGTTTTAACCTTTTTGAAACAAAAAATTAAATTTACCCATTAAAAATAAGAAAAAAACGAGTTATAAATAATTGAATTAAAAAAACTTCCTGTGTAGTTGAAATAAAGAACATCTTTGGGAGTAGATCTTTTGGAAGTGCTTTTAAAGTTGTGCCTTTGGAAGAACTTTCAAATTTTTTTGCTCGGTTTATTTGATTTGCTACACTCTGCGTCCGCATTACATTTCTTATAACTATCTTTTAGTTCTGTCCACAATCCTAGCAACTCCTGTTTTTCTGCCTCAATCGTTGAGTAATAATAGTTACTTGAGTCAGCCTCGCTCATTTTCTTTGCATGGGCATAGACTTAAGTATTCCTCTACCTATCCCATCTCGATAATTACTTTACCTTCATTCACAGTATACGGCCAACAAATGTCTATAAAACCAGTTGTATGCCTTAAACTTATTTCACGGAGACAGATTATGAGTGTAATACAATCAATATTCGCTTTGTTTGTTATTGTTGGTTTCTCTTCAATCATTATTGTTGTTTTTGATTTCAGCTTAAAACCATGCATTGACTAAACTACAAGTGTAGCTTAACCAACAAGTGTAGCGTAACCAATCTCAAAATGAATTACCTATAAAATTATTCAAATTAAAACCCTTATACTACTGTGCCTTCTTATTTACTTTGATACTAACACGTAGAAATTTGTTGTTGCACAAAATTGTTGCCGACCAAAATATTTGTTATTTTTCAAAACAATCGTATATTTATATTCCACACATTTAGCTGCTACACATTTCTTCGGCTTAGTGCTAGCCCGAATTATCCAAAAGAGACAATAATTTTTCACAATGCAAGCAAAACATAAATATTCACAATTAACGCAAACTTTCCAGTATATAGGGCCAGTATATTATATTGTACAAAAGAAATGTACATACCTTGATGATATCGCTGACTTTTTGTAGAGGCTAGTAGGACCAATGTTTAGCTACCTTGTAACCTTTGTAAAATGTATACACCACACACACTTTTGTTTATTTTGCTTATTTAATTCAGTTATTGGTATTTATTGTTTCTATTTGTAATTGAGATCAATTCCACGTTCAGGCTTTGATTTTGATTTAAACTTCACTTAGCTCTCTGCCGCTTGCCTCTTCGATATGTTTATTGCAACTGAGCCAAAAAGAAAAACAATAAATTAAGATCGATTGAAATGTCCCTTTTGAGACTTCAATGCAAAACTTGACGAAAAACAGAATTCAACGGATTGAGAGTGAGAGAGGCAAACGGCAGAGAGCGGAGGCGATTTGTTCACGTAATACCACTCCACACAGTGGGTCAAATGCTTACGTGAACAATGTCCATATGTATATGCTTGAAACGACCTGAAGGAATGGTATACGTTCTACACATGATCTCGTTTGACGCTTAGTTTTCTGTTGCTGAAATTATTTACATGGTTTGGACCACGAGTTTACATCTTTAGTCCTTCTTGGCCAAAAATACTTCATGCATACTAGTGGGACAATTGGTGTACTGATTTAAAAATATCCCACCATTCAGTCTTAGCTTTATAAGGGGGTAAGTACCAATCGAAATTTCACACCAAATTTTGAGATCTGCATTTGAAATATCACACAGCTCAAGTGTAAATATAGTTTTTATCGATTGATCGCTTCTACGCCACCATAGATGTCGTTAGAGTCTTGTGGCCTATATTCACGTAAAAATTGCGAACTTCCACGAAATATCAAAAATGAATTTCTTGCTAAAAAAAACAAGAGGTTGTGTATCCCTATACGTATAAAAACTATGTCACCTCTACAATATGCAAGCCATTGAAAATATACAACACTTTGCCCAGTTCTCAAGGAATTTATAATTGCTTATTTCCGGAAAATTATATTGAATGATGATAAAATGAAGGATATATTGAAGCCATGAAGAAAGCGATTGGATTAAATTAGTTTACTAGATTTAATCGGCTATGAAATACAGGCAATACTTGGTAGATGAACTAATCCGAATCAATCATAAAACGAGACAGACGTTTTTATAAAAAATATTGTTAAATTAAATTAAACATTGTTATATTTATCTTTATTAAATAGATGTTATATATAATAATGTCATGTAATGGAATTTTTAATTAATTAATAAAGAATTACAAATAAAAAATATCCACGAGCTTTCCATTTACTTTTTCAGAAGCTCGTGAACACTCATCGGGCCAGGTAAAGGGAAGTGGCTTGCTCCTAACCGTCTTCTTATATTTTTTCTGTCCATAATTCTGGAAACGAGCTATGTAACATAACTCTGGAAACGAGCTATTCTAAGACTGGTTCAATGGAAATGATCCAAGTTGACACTACTTTCGGATCACAATTTGGGGATTCAAACTACTTTTTTGGAAGCTCATTTTTTGCTGGGATGTAATGTTTCACTTCATACACATTGTTTTGAAATATACCACAAAAAAAAAAAACAATTAGCTTATATTATATTATCTTTTATAATTTAGTTAAAATACAATAAAATTGTGCTAAAAATCAAAATAATGTTTTTATTACATACTTGATAAAAAATGCTAAATACCGCCCAGTATTCGATTATTCGAACACCCTATATCTCAAAAACTAAAATTTTAAGAAAAAATCTGATTCCAGATTTAAAATTTTTGGACCAAATTACCCTAGTATACGAAATTTGGTAAAAAAAATCTACAAGAAACATTTAGCTTGGGCGTTAATGGTTAATTTTCCATTATATTTTTCCCTTACGACGCGCGCACATTGTCATACGACTTATATTTCTCCATTCGAGGTTTATCTATGATTTGGTTATGGGCCCAACACTTAAGAGGTTGGCTGATAAGTCCCCGGTCTAACAAAGAAAAACACATTTCTTTGTCAAAATTCGTTTTTATTATTCAAAATAGTTCCCTTCAAGAGCGATACCACGATTATAACGACCTTCCAATTTTTTGATACCATTTTCTTAGCACTCCTTCGGTTTTGCCTCAAAATAGGCCTAAGTTTCGGCGATCACATCTTAATTGCAGCCAAATTTTTTCCCTGCGAGAATCCTTTTGAGGTCTGAGAACAAGCAAAAGTCGCTTGGGGCCAGATCTGGAGAATACGGTGGGTGGGGAAGCAATTCGAAGCCCAATTCATTCATTTTTGCCATCGTTCTCAATGACTTGTGGCACGGTGCGTTATCTTGGTGGAACAACACTTTTTTCTTCTTCATATGGGGCCGTTTTGCCGCGATTTCGAACTTCAAACGCTCCAATGACGCCATATAATAGTCACTGTTGATGGTTTTTCTCTTCTCAAGATAATCGATAAAAATTATTCCATGCACATCCCAAAAAACAGAGGCCATTACTTTGCCAGCGGACTTTTGAGTCTTTCCACGCTTCGGAGACGGTTCACCGGTCCACCGCTGTCCACTCTGCCAACTGTCGATTGGACTCAGGAGTGTAGTGATGGTTAGGTTAGGTTAGGTTAGGTGGCAGCCCGATGTATCAGGCTCACTTAGACTATTCAGTCCATTGTGATACCACATTGGTGAACTTCTCTCTTATCACTGAGTGCTGCCCGATTCCATGTTAAGCTCAATGACAAGGGACCTCCTTTTTATAGCCGAGTCCGAACGGCATTCCACACTGCAGTGAAACCACTTAGAGAAGCTTTGAAACCCTCAGAAATGTCACCAGCATTACTGAGGTGGGATAATCCACCGCTGAAAAACTTTTTGGTGTTCGGTCGAAGCAGGAATCGAACCCACGACCTTGTGTATGCAAGGCGGGCATGCTAACCATTGCACCACGGTGGCTCCCGAGTGTAGTGATGGAGCCATGTTTCATCCATTGTCACATATCGACGGAAAAACTCGGGTGTATTACGAGTTAACAGCTGCAAACACCGCTCAGAATCATCAACACGTTGTTGTTTTTGGTCAAATGTGAGCTCGCGCGGCACCCATTTTGCACAGAGCTTCCGCATATCCAAATATTGATGAATGATATGACAAACACGTTCCTTTGATATCTTTTAGGCCTCTGCTATCTCGATCAACTTCATTTTACGGTCATTCAAAATCATTTTGTGGATTTTTTTGATGTTTTCGTCGGTAACCACCCCTTTCGGGCGTCCACTGCGTTCACCGTCCTCCGTGCTCATTTCACCACGCTTGAATTTAGCATACCAATCAATTATTGTTGATTTCCCTGGGACAGAGTCCGGAAGCTCATTATCAAGCCAAGTTTTTGCTTCCACCGTATTTTTCCCTTCAGAAAACAGTATTTTATCAAAATACGAAATTCCTTTTTTGTCGATTTTTTTCACAATAACAAAAGTTGCTACACAAAAGACGCTCTATCTCATAAACTAATTGACTTACAGACGTCAAATTTTGACACGAATCATTTGAAGGTTGGTACTATATAAAAATAATATGCATTTAATACTAGCGACGCCATCTATGTGTCAGACCGGGGACTTATCAGCCAGCCTGTTATCATATCAGAAAGATCTTAAAAGCGATTGTAAATAATTTTCAATAAGATAAAAGAGAATTGTATTTGCCAAGAGAAAATAACGTTTTCTCTTCACGTTATTCTCAGTCGTTGTTCAGAATTTAAATATCTACCAGCGATCAAAAGGTTGTTGTGCGCTCTGTTTACAAAGTTTCGAATTTACCGAGGAGGAATATACTCATTGGATTTACATTGTATCAGTGATATTTACTGCATGTATATATATAGTTTGGCCTAGATCACGGTGTAATTTATATGGTGTCATGTTGGGAAAAAAAATCATAATAATAATGTGCTTATAACCAGTGCTGCCGCTACCACTTCAATCGAAGTATTTTGCTTCATTTTCACAAAATTTACTTCGTCACTCCTTCTTCCAAAAATCTACTTCACTTTTTGTTCTGTTTCAAATTTTAAAAATTTTCCCCATATTACCTAATTGTTTTTCCTATTCCTTTAATTACGATGAACATAGGGGTTTTAATCATTGTACTATTAACGATGTGGACCGAATTTTGCATAGTTTTTAGAGACCATATACTTACACCATGTACCAAATTTCAGCCGGATCGGATTAAATTTGATTCTCTTAGAGGCTCCGAAAGCCAAATCGGGGGATCAGTTTATAAGGGGGCTTTATATAATTATGGACCGATGTAGACCAATTTTTGCATGGTTGTTAGAGATCATATGCTGAAACCATGTACCAAATTTCAGCTGGATCGGATGAAATTTGCTTCTCTTAGAGTCCCCGCAAGCCAAATTTGGGGGTCCGTTTATATGGGGGCTATACGTAAGTGGACCGATATGGCCCATTTGCAATACCATCCGACCTACATCAATAACAACTACTTGTGCCAAGTTTCAAGTCGATAGCTTCTTTCGTTCGGAAGTTAGAGTGATTTCAACAGACGGACGGACGGATGGACATGCTCAGATCGACTCAGAATTTCACCACGACCCAGAATAAATATACTTTATGGGGTCTTAGAGCAATATTTCGATGTGTTACAAACGGAATGACAAAGTTAATATACCCCCATCCTATGGTGGAGGGTATAATAAAATGAATTCTATTGTGTTTTCAAAAATGTACGCTACTTCAATTTTATTCAATCTACTCCACGTTTTTTCCAAAATCTACTTCACTCAATTTTTCACTAGCGGCAGCACTGCTTATAACTAAGTCTGACATATTTGTTGCTCTCCGTAAGTGGAGTTCTCTCTCAAACTAAGGAGAGTCGTTTAATTTCATTTTTTCACTTGAAGTGGTATTAGAGATTGGATTGATGATTTTGAAGGGGTTACTCTATAGCGAATTTGTTTATTAGGAAATATGTTGAATAATATGAGTTTTTGATTGAGGAAAAACAGGAAAGAAAATTAAATTAAAATTGTAATTCGACAAAATGTTGGTATCGTCTAATATATTTTTTTCTGTGAGCTGTGACGCGTATTTCCTACTGTGAAAAAGAGACGTTCAAATCGACCATATTGATTGTATTTATACCCTAAACCACATAGTGGTCAGGGTATAATAACTTTGATCTGCGGAAATACGCTTTATCTCATAACCCTATTTCAATGATACCCAAACAATGCTTATGTTTACTAATTCAGTAGGGGCGGTTTAGGATATGATATAGGCAGCCCCGCCCGACTTTCTACCTTACTCACTTCTTTTAAAATTGGATTGAACCATTTTGGATAAAGTAATATCGCGAAATAGAGGAACCGGTGGTATTATGAAAATTTAAGTAGTTTGCGTCATTGTTTTTGAGATGGAGTATAATGCGATGTCTAGTGCGGCACACACTATGTATACGTTGGAGTTACGTATAGAGAAATTTAAGAGTTTGGGGACAAGGTTAAGACATCATATTAGAATTTTAACATAGACTGCGAATGCGCAGAAGAGCAGGAGAGAGAGGCGTCCTATCTTTTTCGACAATGTCGGGAGGCATATATAATCTGTGCCGCAGCGATGGGGGAACTTTCTCAGACTTTTTAGGTAGGTCTGCTCTCATGTCCACGGCGCTTTCAGCCAGCCATATGACTCCTCAACCGGTGGAAAATAGAGGTAATGATCGTCGTTTGCGATTGCCTCGTTCGATTGCGATTGCTACAAGTCAACGTACTTCTCAGGAAAATTCTAACAGGGAGCTGGATATTCAGAACTGTTTTGCTATGTCGTCCAAGCACGTTTTATTGCGGACTGCCGTGACAAATATCGGAGTGAAAGGAATCCTTTACAGTGCGAGGGCCTTGTTGGATCCTGGGTTACAAGCAACGTTAATTTCAGAAAAACTTAAAAGGCGTCTCGGCTTAGCGACTATAAAGGTCAACGCCTGGGTATCTGATTTCCACAATGCATTGGCTGGCCTGACTCAGAAGCAATGTGTATTTGAATTGACATCAGGAAAGGATGAGGACATTAAGGTGGAGCTATGTGGTTCGGTGTTGCCGCATCTTACCAGGAAATTGCCAATATCCTCCATTTCATTTCCGGAAAGCTTTTCTGTGGGTGATGTAGGATTAGCAGATCCATACTTTGCAAGAAGTTATCAGGTGGATATTTTGATCGGTGCGGATTTTTATCCCCAAATAATTTTGGATGACATTCAACGTAATGTTCTTAGTTCTCTTGTGGCCTAGAACATGGGTATTGACAGCCCAACTTAATAGTGTAAAAGTCGGGTTTACGGAGAGTGATCTCGATGTTTATCAGAAAGGACATCCACGAAGCTGAGACTAGTTTTCATCGCATCTTGTCCGACTTAAAGTGGCATGAGCTTAAACGATACTCTGTACCCCGAAGCGATTTTACAGAAAGATTTGACATTGTTGATCGAAATATAGAGGTTTTACCGCTATGTTTTTAATGGCGACATTGAGAAGATGTATCGCCAAATATTTGTCGATGATAGACAAACTTGTTTACAACGGGTAATATTTCGAGACGATCCAAGGCATTCAGAGAGCACTTTTTAGAAATAGATGAAGAGAGCAAGGCTAAAACATTGGACATTATGTGGAGACAGTTCGTTGATGATTACGATAACTTCAACAACGTTCAATTACCACTTAGACTATTCAGTCCATTGTGATACCACATTGGTGAACTCAGTGATAAGAGAGAAGTTCACCAATGTGGTATCACAATGGACTGAACATTCTAAGTGTCAGTCATCAATGAACTGTCTCCATCTAATGCCCAATGTTTTAGCCTTGTGAGTGAGTCTGATACATCGGGCTGCCACCTAACCTACCACTACGGATTGGGTTTGAACCAAATTGCCATATAGAAATGCATGGGTTCCCCGACCATTTCGTTACCAATGTTAGGTTAGGTTAGGTTAAAGTGGCAGCCCGATTAAGTTGCAGGCTCACTTAGACTATTCAGTCCATTGTGATACCACATTTAACTAAAAGTACCTATTACATATGAGCACTTCTAGTTTTAACCACTGAACCTTCACTATTATTTTCTTTTCTTGAACCAACCAGATTGTTCCAAAAACATTCGGCAGCGACCCATTATAGGAGATATCAGAAGTGATATCTGACGTCTTGAGAACACTAGCATATCTAGTTTGCGGTTCAAGTTTAAATGGGGCCATATTTGCTTGGTGTCGTTACAACCCTTGCAATTCTCCCATCGGACATTTGCCATCATGACAGCCTTCTCACGCAGTAAGACCTTGCAGATAGCCAAAGACATACCAACAGATTCTAGTTCCCCTGGAATACGTAATGTAGTTCCTAGCCTTGCTAACTCATCTGCTTCGCAGTTCCCCGGTATGTTCCTATGTCCAGGTGAATATTGTACTGCTCAGCCATCTCGTTGAGAGATTTGCGGCAGTCTATGGCCGTTTCTGAGTTAAGGAACACAGAGTCCAAGGATTTTATTGCAGGTTGACTGTCTGAGTATATATTAATGCCAATATTTGTTGGAACATTACTTCTCAGCCAATTCGCCACCTCTCTTATTGCTAATATTTCAGCCTCAAAAACACTACAGTGATTAGAAATCTTTTCGCTATTCGAAGTTCAAGATCTTTAGAATATACTCCGAAACCCATTTGTCCATCCAATTTGGAGCCATCAGTGTAGAAATCTATATATCTTTTATTCCCCGTGTCAGTGTACACCACGCCTCACTGTTGGGAATTAGAGTTTCAAACTTTTTGTCGAAAAGTGCTTTCGCCAGAGTGTAATCCACTACGTTAGGCACATCTGGCATTATTTTGAGGACCGAACTGTGACCGTACATTTTTTCCGACCACAGCGATAGCTCACGAAACCGCACAGCCGTTGTTGCAGCTGACTGTTTGGCCAAAATGCCTAAAGGCAATAGATGCAGCATGACATTAAGGGAATCTGTTCCTGTCTTACTGAATGCGCCTGAGATACACAAGCACGCCATACACTGAACTTTATCTAAACCTGTCGGTTGCTGAAGTGCCGGCCACCAGACTACGACACCATATAGCATTATGGGTCTAACCACTGCCGTGTATAGCCAATGCACAATTTTCGGTTTTAATCCACACTTTTTTCCTATTGCCTTTTTGCACGAGTACAAAGCTACCGTGGCTTTTCTCGCTCTTTCTTCAATATTAAGCTTAAAGTTCAGCTTACTGTCCAGAATAACGCCAAGGTATTTTGCACACTCACCAAAGGGAATTTCAATACCCCCTAACGATATGGGCTTAACCGTGGGAGTTTTGCGGTCTTTGCAGTACATGACTAATTCTGTCTTTACAGGAATTACTCCAAGACCATTCTCTTTCGCCCATTTCTCAGTCATCCGGAGGGTTCTCTGTATAACATCTCTGATTGTGGATGGGAATTTTCCCCTGACTGCTAGAGCCACATCGACTGCTTACGCCACCACTTTTGTCCTTCCAGAAGGTTGTTTATAGCAACATTCCAAAGAAGAGGTGATAGAACTCCTCCTTGGGGAGTGCCTCTGTTCCCATACCTTTGTATGTTTGCTTGTCCTAATGTGACCGAAATTCATCTCCTCATTAGCAGTTCGTCTAGCAGCCAAAGTATACCTGGATCAACAATCAGAGTTGCCAGTCCATTTAATATAGAGCTCGGATTCACGTTATTGAATGCCCCTCGATGTCTAGAAATGCCACGATTGTGTATTCATTGACAAATAGTGAGCTTTCAATAAAGCTGACTAGTTCATGCAAAGCGGTCTCTGTAGACCTTTCGAGTATGCATGCTGTCGTTTCGAGAGCAAACTTGAATCGACGCTAGTTCTAAGATAAATATCTATCATCCTCTCCAGAGTCTTAAGTAGGAATGAGGATAAGCCGATTGGTCGGAAATCCTTCGCACTCGAGTAAGAGGCTTTTCCCACTTTAGGTATGAAAACGACTTTTGTTTCCCTCCACTTTTCTGGAATATACGCTAAGTTTATACATCATTTATATATCGCCGCAACCAGGGGATAATTCTTTCAGTCACTGCTTGTAACTCCGCCGGACCAATTCCATCAGGTCCGCTATTTAAAGCCCATTTTATTCTATATTTCGATACAATTTCCTCGATAAGAAATGACCGCTGAGCCTCTGTTACACCGCCAGAACATAGTGTCCCAATCCTCAGGAGCTCTGGTGGACTTTGCTTTGTTAAAGAGCTGCCTGCAGGATTTCCTCATATTACTTAACTCCGTATACCACCATGGTGGTCGATTTTTCCCATTTGGCTTCCCTCTAGGGCATGCAGCTTTCAGTGAGATATTGAAGGCCTTAGCAATCCTCTCCACTACGTGTTCGATATCTTGCACAGTGCTCATATTTGTCTCTGGTATTTCCGGTATCATCATATCGAACGATTCCCTATACCTATTCCAATCGGTTTCCTAACATTTGGCGGAAATATGGTCTATGAAGTACGAACAGCCAATCTAAAACTGATGTAGCGATGATCTGAGAAGCTATGTTCCCCCAAAACTTGCCACTCAGATATCTTATCATTCAGTTCCGGAGAGGCCAATGTGACGTCCAACACCTCTTGCCCGTTCTTGGTGACGAAGGTTGGTGCATCTCCCTTATTGCAAACTACCAGGTTAGTACGCAAAATAAACTCTATTAGCGACTCTCCCCTTGCATTAGTATCACTGTTTTGTCTTTGTTTTCAGTGACTCCTCAAATAAGGTCCCCGATATATATTGAAAATATACAAGTATACACGTCAAAAAAGGTTCAAGAAGTAAAACTGTAATATAAACAAATGAGTTTAATATTCGCAACAAAATCAAACATTTCAGCTGGCAATAAATTGCTTCTCTGTAAGCAAATCATTAAACCCATATATAGTAATATATAATGCAACTGTGGGGTTGTGTGAATCGAAATGAGGTAAATAAATACAAAAGTTACAAAACAAAATAGTACGCGCTATTGTGCTGTCGTAAGCTCCCTGATATATAAGGAATATATATAAATATAAATATTTTTTTTATTACGTATAACACCAATGTATTTACCTTTCTCTGCACAATTTTTAAGACTGAATCCACCCATTTCCTCATTGATTTCCCGTTCACACCTTCCAAAAAGTTTAACAGCTTCCCAAGTAATGTGGGATCTTTTTCAAAATCATAGAAATGGTGATCGACCCAATGTCTCAAAACATTAAGCACTCTGAATTGCACAGGTTGTACATATTCTTTTCGATATCTCTTCCAATCCTCCCTTTGGGAGTTTTTATGTAGCTTGTCACCGTCGCAGTGAGCGTTCTCCTTTTCATTCGTATGTTGCTCTGTATACACCAAACTAGGATCCGGTATGTAGAAACGTTCTATTAACAGCGTCAACAGATTTTGAGGTGTACAGAAATATCGATATGTGGTGAGGAATGTTCTAACGAACATTGGATCAGCATAAATGTGATAAGTTAGACGTTCGATTAACTTGCACAAAGTCGCCCCCTGAAAAATAGAATATGAAGTCATACAAATCATATTTTATTGCATATATAAAAGAAATTGTCTTATTTTTTCCACATTTCGAACGCTGATTGTTTTTTGGTGGACATGGCTGCATGTTTTCACAAA
>NC_134398.1:102432523-102488907 GCF_050003625.1 Haematobia irritans
GGTATAACAATGGACTGAATAGTCTAAGTGAGCCTGAATCTTAATCGGGCTGCCACTTTAACCTAACCTAACCTAACAATGAAGAGATTAAAGACGTATCTTAGAAATTCGACTAGCGAGAGTAGACTCAATGGATTGGCATTAATGTCGGTTCATCGCCGAACAAATGTACCGACTGAAGATGTCATTGATTTTTTTGCTGCCTAAAAAGCCCGTCGGCTCAATTTAATATTATAAAAATATTGTATACATACCTATACATAAATAAAATTTTCTATATATATATATATATATATATATATATATATATATATATATATATATATATATATATATATATATATATATATATATATATATATATATATATATATATATATATATATATATATATATATATATATATATATATATATATATATATATATATATATATATATATATATATATATATATATATATATATATATATATATATATATATATATATATATATATATATATATATATATATATATATATATATATATATATATATATATATATATATATATATATATATATATATATATATACATATATATATATATATATATATATATATATATATATATATATATATATATACATATATATATATATATATATATATATATATATATATATATATATATATATATATATATATATATATATATATATATATATATATATATATATATATATAAAGTATTTGGTGAATTTATTCCGGATGGCTACAAATATAAATTAGTTTTTCCGCTGTTAGTTTCCACGTTCAGTGTCGCCTTCTATAAAATGTTCTCACCTCTTCGAACTGTCAAGGAGGCTTATTTCTTAAATAATAGCTCGTAGTCTTGAACTTCAGCTTACGGTGGCACAAGTTTATAACGAAATATAATTACACTTCGACTTGGAGTACAATTAATTTATCACAAATTATGGCTGCCTATTTATTCAACGCAGACTTAAAACTCCAAAAGAAAGATGGCTGACATTTCTTGCCACGTCGAAGACCACCCGGAAACAGAACGAAGTTGGCCGCACGTGACATACATATGCCGAAAACTTTCGTGAGGCGCATAAAAACCGGTTCTCAAATGTTCAATGCCAAACGTTTTTCTTAAATCTTCAAATTGCTTGCTTACAAATTGAACTCCATTTTCCGATATAAGTGTCTCCGTACAACCAAACTTATAAAATATTTCTCGAATAAGAAAATCAACTACATTTCTAGAATTAGCTTTGGCCATTGACTTTAGAAAAACAAATTTCGAAAACTAATGACGAAAAATGAATATAAAGCAATTGTCTTTCTTTGATCTGGTGTATGGGCCTAAAATCCTGCAAAGACAGAATTAGTCATGTACTGCAACGATCGCAAAACTCCCACGGTTAGGCCTATTTCCTTAGGGGGTATTGAAATTCCCTTTGGTGAATGTGCAAAATACCTTGGCGTTATTTTGGACAGGAAGCTGAACTTTAAGCTTAATATTGAAGAAAGGGCGAGAAAGGCAACTGTAGCTTTGTACTCGTGCAAAAAGGCAATAGGAAAAAAGTGGGGACTGAAACCAAAAATTGTGCATTGGCTATACACGGCAGTGGTTAGACCTATAATGCTATATGGTGTTGTAGTCTGGTGGCCGGCACTTCAGAAACCGACTTGTTTAGATAAAGTTCAGCGTATGGCGTGTTTGTGTATTTCAGGCGCATTCAGCAAGACAGGAACAAATTCCCTTAATGTCGTGCTGCATCTATTGCCTTTAGACATTTTGGCCAAACAGTCAGCTGCAACAACGGCTGTGCGGTTGCGCGAACTATCGCTGTGGTCGGAAAAAGGTTACGGTCACAGTTCTGTCCTCAAAACAATGCCAGATGTGCCTAACGTAGTGGATTACACTTTGGCGAGTCCACTTTTCGACAAAAAGTTTGAGACTCTAATCCCCAACAGTGAGGCGTGGTGCACACAGACCCCGGGGAATAAAGAATATATAGATTTCTACACTGATGGCTCCAAACTGGATGGACAAGTGGGGTTCGGAGTATTATTTAATGATCTGGAACTTCGAATAGCGAAAAGATTACCTAATCACTGTAGTGTTTTTCAGGCTGAAATATTAGCAATAAGAGAGGTGGCGAATTGGCTGAGAAGTAATGTTCCAAAAAATGTGGGCATTAATATATACTCAGACAGTCAACCTGCAATAAAATCCTTGGACTCTGTGTTCCTCAACTCGAAAACGGCCATCGACTGCCGCAAATCTCTCAATGAGATGGCTGAGCAGTACAATATTCACCTAATATGGGTGCCTGGCCATAGGAACATACCGGGGAACTGCGAAGCGGATGAGTTGGCAAGGCTAGGGACTACCTTACATATTCCAGGGGAACTAGAATTTGTTGGTATGCCCCTAGCTACCTGCAAGCTCATGCTGCGTGAGAAGGCTGTTATGATGGCAAATGTTCGATGGGAGAATTGCAAGGGTTGTAACGACACCAAGCAAATATGGCCCCATTTCAACTTAAACCGCACACTAGATATGCTAATGTTCTCGAGACGTCAGATATCACTCCTGATATCTGCTATAACGGGTCGCTGCCTGATAGGCGATTTTGCAAAACTATTGGCGCGAAGTATAATGACTATTGTATGAGCTGTCATGATGCGGAGGAAAAAGAATCAATTAAACACCTCTTGTGTGAGTGTCCTGCATTTTGTGTAAAGCGCAAGCAACTTTTAGGAGCATATAGCTTCAGATTACTGGCGGATCTGGAAAACGTTAACTTAAGCAGTCTGCTACTGTTTTTGGAACAATCTGGTTGGTTCAACAAAGAAAAATAATCAAGAAGGTTCAGCGGTTAAAACTAGAAGTGCCCATATGTAATAGGTACTTTTAGTTAATGTGGTATCACAATGGACTGAATAGTCTAAGTGAGCCTGAATCTTAATCGGGCTGCCACTTTAACCTAACCTAACCTATGGGCCTAAAAAGTCTATGTAAATTCTTTGAAAAGGTCGACATACATCAGGTTCACGCCCCATCGGTGGCTTAAGTATCATATTCGAGGGTTTAGCTTCCTTACACACAAAAAATTTTTTCTCTGATTCAATCACCAAATTAATTGATCCAATTAATTTTTTAATTGAAATGTCTTCAATCACGAAAATGATAGTATCAATCACAGTTTTAATTGGGCATAGAAAAAATTCTTGATTAAAAAATTAATTGATTTTTTCAGCAAAATTCAATTAATTTTTTAATTGATTCAATTAAAAATTTAATTGATGTTGATTGCAAAACGCAATTAATTTATTAATTAAAAAAGGTAACTATTTTTAATTACTTAGTTAGATTGGCTGCATGTGCTGCCTTAAAAGTTCTCCTGATGAAAGGGGACATAGATATAGTTCTTATTCAAGAACCATATGTTTATAAAAACAAAATATGTGAATTAAGTACTCCGGGGTTCAAACTATTGCAGTATAGTGGTAATGATGTAAATCGAGCCTGTATAATTGCTAAAAACGAGCTCAACTTGTTTCTGCTTCCTTCAATGTGCAATACAGACACTGTCGTTGCCAGTTTAGAAATTGCCAAATGCAAATATTGGGTATCTTCGGTCTACATGGGACATGACAGGGAGATGCCTCCATATGCCGTTAAGACCTTAGTGGAGGAGTCACGGAAAACAAAGACGAAACTCATTATGGGATGCGATGCGAATGCACATCATAGTATATGGGGAAGTAGTGATACTAATGCAAGGGGAGAGTCGCTAATAGAGTTTATTTTGCGTACTAATCTGGTAGTTTGCAACAAGGGAGATGTACCAACCTTTGTCACTAAAAACAGGCAAGAGGTTTTGGACATCACCTTGGCCTCGCAAGAACTGAATGAAATGATATCTGAGTGGCATGTTTTAAGTGAACACAGCTTCTCAGACCATCGCTACATCAGTTTCAAATTTGATGTTCATACCACCAAGACCATATTTCCGCCAAATGCAAGGAAAGCTGACTGGAATAGGTATAGGGAATCGTTCAATATGATGATACCGGAAATACCAGAGACAAATATGAGAAATGTGCAAGATATCGAATACGCAGTGGAGCGGATTACTAAGGCCTTCAACATCTCACTGAAAGCTGCATGCCCTAGAGGAAAGCCAAGGGGGAAACATCGACCACCATGGTGGTCTACGGAATTAAGTAATATGAGGAAATCCTGCAGGAAGCTCTTTAACAAGGCAAAGTCCACCAGAGCTTCTGAGGACTGGGACGCTTACAAGAAGATTCTGAGAGGATACAAGCGAGAACTGAGAAAGGCTCAGCATAACTCTTGGAATGCTTACTGCAGCAGTATTGAGAATACGTCCGAGGCTTCCAGACTACGGAAGGTTCTAGCATCCACCAACTCCGCTCCAGGTTTCATTAAAACATCGGAGGGCAATTGGACAACGTCCAGTGAGGAGACGCTGGAGGTACTATTGGACACACATTTTCCTGGAAATCAGACGGTTGAACCATGTACTGGCGGTGCCACAGTTGCTCAGCGGTCGTTTCCTGCCGAGGAAATTGTATCGGAAACTAGAATAAGATGGGCGCTAAATAGCTTTGGACCATTCAAATCCCCTGGACCTGATGGAATTACTCCGGCGGAGTTACAAGCTGTAACTGACAAAATTATCCCCTGGTTGTCGGTGATATATAAAGGATGTATCAACTTATCATATATCCCAGGAAAGTGGAGGGAAACAAAAGTCGTCTTCATACCTAAAGCGGGAAAAGCCTCTCACTCGAGGGCGAAGGATTTCCGACCAATCAGCTTATCCTCATTCCTACTTAAGACTCTGGAGAGGATGATAGACATTTATCTTAGAACTAGCATCGATTCAAGTTTGTTCTCGAAACGACAGCATGCATACTCGAAGGGCAGATCTACTGAGACCGCACTACATGAACTAGTCAGCTTTATTGAAAGCTCACTATCTGTCAAAGAATACACAATCGTGGCGTTTCTAGACATCGAAGGGGCGTTCAATAATGTCCATCCGAGCTCGATATTAAATGGACTGACAACTCTGAATGTTGATCCATGTATACTCAGGCTGTTAGACGAACTGCTAATGAAGAGACGTATTTCAGCCACACTGGGACAAGCAAACATACAAAAGTATGTGAACAGAGGCACTCCCCAAGGAGGAGTTCTATCACCTCTTCTTTGGAATGTTGCTATAAATAGCCTTCTGGTTACTCTAGAAAAAGAAAGGATAAAAGTGGTGGCATACGCAGATGATGTAGCTCTGGCAGTCAGGGGAAAATTCCCATCCACAATCAGAGATATTATTCAGAGGGCCCTCCGGATGACTGAAAAATGGGTGAAAGACAATGGTCTTGGGGTAAATCCCGCAAAGACAGAATTAGTCATGTACTGCAAAGATCGCAAAACTCCCACGGTTAGGCCTATTTCCTTAGGGGGTATTGAAATTCCCTTTGGTGATTGTGCAAAATACCTTGGCGTTATTTTGGACAGGAAGCTGAACTTTAAGCTTAATATTGAAGAAAGGGCGAGGAAGGCAACTGTAGCTTTGTACTCGTGCAAAAAGGCAATAGGAAAAAAGTGGGGACTAAAACCAAAAATTGTGCATTGGCTATACACGGCAGTGGTTAGACCTATAATGCTATATGGTGTTGTAGTCTGGTGGCCGGCACTTCAGAAACCGACTGGTTTAGATAAAGTTCAGCGTATGGCGTGTTTGTGTATTTCAGGCGCATTCAGCAAAACAGGAACAAATTCCCTTAATGTCATGCTGCATCTATTGCCTTTAGACATTTTGGCCAAACAGTCAGCTGCAACAACGGCTGTGCGGTTGCGTGAACTATCGCTGTGGTCGGAAAAAGGTTACGGTCACAGTTCTGTCCTCAAAACAATGTCAGATGTGCCTAACGTAGTGGATTACACTTTGGCGAGTCCACTTTTCGACAAAAAGTTTGAGACTCTAATCCCCAACAGTGAGGCGTGGTGCACACAGACCCCGGGGAATAAAGAATATATAGATTTCTACACTGATGGCTCCAAATTGGATGGACAAGTGGGTTTCGGAGTATATTCTAATGATTTGGAACTTCAAATAGCGAAAAGATTACCTAATCACTGTAGTGTTTTTCAGGCTGAAATATTAGCAATAAGAGAGGTGGCGAATTGGCTGAGAAGTAATGTTCCAAAAAATGTGGGCATTAATATATACTCAGACAGTCAGCCTGCAATAAAATCCTTGGACTCTGTGTTCCTCAACTCGAAAACGGCCATCGATTGCCGCAAATCTCTCAATGAGATGGCTGAGCAGTACAATATTCACCTAATATGGGTGCCTGGCCATAGGAACATACCGGGGAACTGCGAAGCCGATGAGTTGGCAAGGCTAGGGACTACCTTACATATTCCAGGGGAACTAGAATTTGTTGGTATGCCCCTAGCTACCTGCAAGCTCATGCTGCGTGAGAAGGCTGTTATGATGGCAAATGTTCGATGGGAGAATTGCAAGGGTTGTAACGACACCAAGCAAATATGGCCCCATTTCAACTTAAACCGCACACTAGATATGCTAATGTTCTCGAGACGTCAGATATCACTCCTGATATCTGCTATAACGGGTCGCTGCCTGATAGGCGATTTTGCAAAAACTATTGGCGCGAAGTATAATGACTATTGTATGAGCTGTCATGATGCGGAGGAAAAAGAATCAATTAAACACCTCTTGTGTGAGTGTCCTGCATTTTGTGTAAAGCGCAAGCAACTTTTAGGAGCATATAGCTTCAGATTACTGGCGGATCTGGAAAACGTTAACTTAAGCAGTCTGCTAATGTTTTTGGAACAATCTGGTTGGTTCAACAAAGAAAAATAATCAAGAAGGTTCAGCGGTTAAAACTAGAAGTGCCCATATGTAATAGGTACTTTTAGTTAATGTGGTATCACAATGGACTGAATAGTCTAAGTGAGCCTGAATCTTAATCGGGCTGCCACTTTAACCTAACCTAACCTAACCTAGATTGGCTTAGAGTTTTTATTTGGATTAACAAATGATTGTTTGAAATACATTTTTAATTAAAAAAGTAAAAAAAAATCAGCACTTTTTTTAACTGAATTATTTTCTTATTTTTCTTATTTATCAATTAATTTTTTAATTAAACATTTTAAAAATTTCAATCATTGACTTAATTAACATAATGTTTCTATCATGATTAAAAAGTTAATTGTATCAATTAATTTATTAATTGAAAAAATTTTCAACTTCAATTAACTTTTTAATTGGAAATATTTTGGTGATACTTTTTTTTTGTGTACAGATGTCACATCGGTTAATGAAATCACGAACTTGTACGCCTAGATGCGACCAGTAAAAATACTCCCGTATTCTACGAATAGTTTTCCCAATACCCCCATGAGACATAGTCGGTGGTTCATGTGCATTCCTGGTCAAACTTTTCGTTAACTCTGCAGGAACCCAGAGTTTCCAAGCATGTTCCTCCTCGCTTACGTTGCCGGTATACGATGCCGTCCTCTTATAAAAAAAAGGGCATACAACCCTAAGATCAGGCAACAGATTTTTCTGAGACAGGACGGTCTCAACTAACTTCTGATACTCAAATGCCTTGGACTTCAAGTCGACTAACGTCGTAGGATCAACCTCAAGAGAATCTAGTGCATATCTGGATAAGCTATCCGGGACCACGTTTTGTGTTCCTTTTCTATGACGGATTTCAAATGTAAACGATTGAAGCTGCAGGCTCCACCTGGCTAAACGTCCGCTTAAATCACGTTGTGACATAAGCCACTTAAGACTACTGTGATCAGTGATCACCACAAAACTCATCAATTCTATGTAAGGTCTGAAACGCTTAACTACCGCCAGACATTCACGTTCCGTTACTGAATAATTTCATTGTGCGGTCGTCAATTTCCTGGAGATATACACGATAGGGTGTTCTCCTCCCTCGTCGTCTTCCTGAAATATGACCGCCCCCACACCTACATCGGACGCGTCACATAGTACATAGAACGTCTTATTAAAATCCGGATTAGAAAGTACTGGACTAGCTGTCAAACACTGTTTAAGTTTATCAAACGCAACTTTTGCCTTATCAGAGAACACAAATTGTCTACCTTTCTTTAAAGATTCACTAATAGGCGCGAAAATGGTGGCATAATCATGAATGAAGCGCCGGTACCATCCTGCGGTACCTAAAAAGCTTCTAACCTGTTTCGCGGTAGTCGGGTATTCAAACTTTTCTATTATCCTAATTTTCTCTGGATCCGGTTTAAGTAAACCCTCGCCTACAACAAAACCTAAGTACTTTAACTCCTTACAACCGAATTTAGACTTCGCGACATTGATCGTAAGACCTGTAAGTTCCAAACACTTCGCGACGTCTCTTAAAACACCGATGTGTTCTGCACATCCAGCAGATACCACAAGCAAATCGTCAAGGTACACAAAAACCTTTTCCCTTAACGGAGCAGGAATGACCTTGTCCATGAAACGGCATAACCTTGGGCGGCATTGCACAGCCCGAAAGGCATGACCGTGAAATGGTACAAGGGTCGTCCTGCCACAGTAAAGGCTGTTTTCTCTCTAGATGATTCTGCCAGTGGTATCTGCCAGAACGCAACTTTGAGATCAATGCTAGAGATAAAATGAGCGTCGCCCAAACGACTTAACAAACCCTCAATGTGGGGAAGAGGATAGGCATCTTTCACTGTCAGGTCATTGAGCCTACGTGCATCCAAACAAAGTCGAACTTTTTCCCTCTTCTCTATTCAACCGTCGAACGGAACGGACGTGTTTTTCAATAGCGGATAAACTCATCGTAATAGGTACCTACTAAGAATTTCAAGTGTGGTGGGATATTAACCATATCCATGCAGCGAAATTCCAAGTCATCCACTGGGTTGCTAACTTCAGGGCCCAGTGGACGGGTATCGACTGGAGTTATAAATTTGGGCAATTAGTCGACCTGTAGACGGGTCGACAGGTGGCGACACTCTGACAAGTCGAATTTTTTCTAAGGTAACGACATCTAAAGGAGGTAATCCCTCACGAAAGAGATTAAAGGAACGCAGAAATGCTTTGTTTATCCTAAAGAAGTTAGGATCAGTCGACCCAAGCACGTTGTCGGCTAAACAAAGCGATTCCTTAAAATGGGCTCAAGGAATTCTTGAGACTGGAAAAAGGGAACGATCGCCGGACGAGCTGCTATCCTCCAAAAGGGATCAAAGATCGTTTGCCTCAGTTGCTAAAGACAGCCTTGTGATGGCTATCATTAATAAAGGAGCATTGGACGGTATGGTTCCAAAGCAAAAATGGGGGAAATTGAGAATGCTCTGTCTGTCGTCTACTCACAGGTGCTGGAAAAGTTTCCCGGCCCAGATCCTCGACACCAAGAGACTGGTGGGTATCAAGGACGATTTAAGCTAGTCGCATTTGAGGACCAGAGCTCTATAGGTTAGGTTAAGGTTAAGCTGATCTGATACTAATTGGTGAAGTTTGGGAAGGAGCTGCTCTAGAGTTAGTGGAGAAGAAAGACATACCGGCTAGACCTAGAGCACATGCGTGGATACCTGCAAGCCCTTCTGACCTTGAATCTATTTTAAATAGGCTGAAACGATGCAATCCAGATCTTCCAACAGCTGATTGGAAGGTTGGCCGTTTGAATTAAGTGGATGGACCAAGACGGCATGCCGTGCTTATATTGAACACTCAGTCTTTGCCACATCTAGCAAAGTCTCAGGGCCGTGTATGTTATGGCTTTCATTATATCCAAATGAAGGTGTATGAAAACGATCAGCTAAAGGATTCAGAAATGGACAAGCCTCTGTCTGAATCAGAAGTAAGCGGATCCTCTTGCGAAATCGAGGGAGATACCAAAGTTGAAGACATGGATAGATACCGTATACATGAGGAAGTTTCTACTGCCTCAGAACTCGCCCAAGTTGAACCTATGGTTATTGCGAGAGTCACCGAAATCTCTAAAGAGGACATTCTTGATGACTCGATTGAAGCGGCTGATGTGACGGTTGTTGAAAATTTCGATGGTCCTACGGATCCTCCAAATAAATCTTCATCATTGTAAGGCTGCATGTGCTGCCTTAAAAGTTCTCCTGATGAAAGAGGACATAGACATAGTTCTTATTCAAGAGCCATACGTTTATAGAAACAAAATATGTGAATTAAGTACTCCGGGGTTCAAACTATTGCAGTATACTGGTAATGATGTAAATCGAGCCTGTATAATTGCTAAAAACGAGCTTAACTTGTTTCTGCTTCCTTCAATGTGCAATGCAGACACTGTCGTTGCCAATTTAGAAATAGCCAAATGCAAATATTGGGTATTAGGTCCGAGGCTTCCAGACTACGGAAGGTTCTAGCATCCACCAACTCCGCTCCAGGTTTCATTAAAACATCGGAGGGCAATTGGACAACGTCCAGTGAGGAGACGCTGGAGGTACTATTGGACACACATTTTCCTGGAACTCAGACGGTTGAACCAGGTTCTGGCGGTGCCACAGTGGCTCAGCGGTCGTTTCCTATCGAGGAAATTGTACCGGAATCTAGAATAAGATGGGCGTTAAATAGCTTTGGACCATTCAAATCCCCCGGACCTGATGGAATTACTCCGGCGGAGTTACAAACAGTAACTGACAAAATTATCCCCTGGTTGTCGGCGATATATAAAGGATGTATCAACTTATATATCCCAGGAAAGTGGAGGGAAACAAAAGTCGTTTTCATACCTAAAGCGGTAAAAGCCTCTCACTCGAGGGCGAACGATTTCCGACCAATCAGTTTATCCTCATTCCTACTTAAGACTCTGGAGAGGATGATAGATATTTATCTTAGAACTAGCGTCGATTCAAGTTTGCTCTCGAAACGACAGCATGCATACTCGAAGGGCAGGTCTACTGAAACCGCATTACATGAACTAGTCAGCTTTATTGAAAGCTCACCATCTGTCAAAGAATACACAATCGTGGCGTTTCAAGACCTCGAAGGGGCGTTCAATAACGTCCATCCGAGCTCGATATTAAATGGACTGACAACTCTGAATGTTGATCCATGTATACTTAGGCTATTAGACGAACTTCTAATGAAGAGACGTATTTCAGCCACACTAGGACAAGCAAACATACAAAGGTATGTGAACAGAGGCACTCCCCAAGGAGGAGTTCTATCACCTATTCTTTGGAATGTTGCTATAAATAACCTTCTGGTTACCCTAGAAAAAGAAAAGATAAAAGTGATGGCATACGCAGATAATGTGGCTCTAGCAGTCAGGGGAAAATTCCCATCCACAATCAGAGATATTATTCAGAGGGCGCTCCGGATGACTGAGAAATGGGCGAAAGACAATGGTCTTGGGGTAAATCCTGGTCATGTACTGCAAAGATCGCAAAACTCCCACGGTTAGGCCCATTTCCTTAGGGGGTATTGAAATTCCCTTTGGTGGTTTGCAAAATACCTTGGCGTAACTTTGGACAGGAAGCTGAACTTTAAGCTTAATATTGAAGAAAGGGCGAGAAAAGCAACGGTTGCTTTGTACTCGTGCAAAAAGGCAATAGGAAAAAAGTGGGGACTAAAACCAAAAATTGTGCATTGGCTATACACGGCAGTGGTTAGACCTATAATGCTATATGGTGTTGTAGTCTGGTGGTCGGCACTTCACCAGCCAACAAGTTTAGACAAAGTTCAGCGTATGGCGTGTTTGTGTATCACAGGCGCATTCAGCAAGACAGGAACAAATTCCCTTAATGTCATGCTGCATCTATTGCCTTTAGACATTTTGGCCAAACAGTCAGCTGCAACAACGGCTGTGCGGTTGCGCGAGCTATCGCTGTGGACGGAAAAAATCTACGGTCACAATTCGGTCCTCAAAATGTGCCTAACGTAGTGGATTACACTTTGGCGAGTCCACTTTTCGACAAAAAGTTTGGGACTCTAATCCCCAACAGTGAGGCGTGGTGCACACAGACCCCGGGGAATATATAGATTTCTACACTGATGGCTCCAAATTAGATGGACAATTGGGTTTCGGAGTATATTCTAATGATCTGGAACTTCGAATAGCGAAAAGATTATCTAATCACTGTAGTATTTTTCATGCTGAAATATTAGCAATAAGAGAGGTGGCGAATTGGCTGAGAAGTAATGTTCCAAAAAATGTGGGCATTAATATATACTCAGACAGTCAACCTGCAATAAAATCCTTGGACTCTGTGTTCCTCAACTCGAAAACGGCCATCGACTGCCGCACATCTCTCAATGAGATGGCTGAGCAGTACAATATTCACCTAATATGGGTGCCTGGCCATAGGAACATACCGGGGAACTGCGAAGCGGATGAGTTGGCAAGGCTAGGGACTACCTTATATATTCCAGGGGAACTAGAATCTGTTGGTATGCCCCTGGCTACCTGCAAGCTCATGCTGCGTGAGAAGGCTGTTATGATGGCAAATGTTCGATGGGAGAATTGAGCCAAGCGAGAGCCCGTGGAAAAATAGGATTACGATGGTTCAGAAGGGGGAAGGTTAGGTTAAAGTGGCAGCCCGATTAAGATTCAGGCTCACTTAGACTATTCAGTCCATTGTGATACCACATAAACTAAAAGTACCTATTACATAAAACCGCTGAACCTTCTTGATTATGTTTCTTTGTTGAACCAACCAGATTGTTCCAAAAACATTAGCAGACTGATTAAGTTACGTTTTCCAGATCCGCCAGTAATCTGAAGCTATATGCTACTAAAAGTTGCTTGCGCTTTACACAAAATGCAGGACACTCACACAAGAGGTGTTTACTTGATTCCTTTTCCTCCGCATCATGATAGCTCATACAATAGTCATTATACTTCGCGCCTATAGTTTTTGCAAAATCGCCTATCAGGCAGCGACCCGTTATAGCAGATATCAGGAGTGATATCTGACGTCTCGAGAACACTAGCATAGCTAGTGTGCGGTTTAAGTTTAAATGGGGCCTTATTTGCTAGGTGTCGTTACAGCCCTTGCAATTCTCCCATCGAACATTTGCCATCATAACAGCATTGTCACGCAGCATGAGCTTGCAGGTAGCCAGGGGCATACCAACAGATTCTAGTTCCCCTGGAATATGTAAGGTAGTTCCTAGCCTTGCCAACTCATCCACTTCGCAGTTCCCCGGTATGTTCCTATGGCCAGGCACCCATATTAGGTGAATATTGTACTGCTCAGCCATCTCGTTGAGAGATTTGCGGCAGTCTATGGCCGTTTTCGAGTTAAGGAACACAGAGTCCAAGGATTTTATTGCAGGTTGACTGTCTGAGTATATATTAATGCCAATATTTGTTGGAACATTACTTCTCAGCCAATTCACCACCTCTCTTATTGCCAATATTTCAGTCTGAAAAACACTACAGTGATTAGGTAATCTTTTCGCTATTCGAATTTCCAGATCTATAGAATATACTCCGAACCCCACTTGTCCATTCAATTTGGAGCCATCAGTATAGAAATCTGTATATCTTTTATTCTCCGGTGTCTGTGTACACCACGCCTCACTGTGGGGAATTAGAGTTTCAAACTTTTTGTCGAAAAGTGGTTTTGCCAGGGTGTAATCCACTACGTTAGGCACATCTGGCATTACTTTGAGGAACGAACTATGACCGTACATATTTTCCGACCACAGCGATAGCTCGCGCAACCGCACAGCCGTTGTTGCAGCTGACTGTTTGGCCAAAATGTCTAAAGGCAATAGATGTAGCATGACATTAAGGGATTGGGGATAAATATCTGCATTCGTATCATTTTTAAAGGTGGAAGAACATTCGTTTGTCATTGAAAGAATCCTGATCTTACTTTCATCTAGCGAATCAACTAAATTTCCTACTGATGATGCTGGGCTGGTTTCTGAGAACGAACCACCGCCCTAGATTGAGTTCCGTTTGTACTCCATTTTTTTCCTTGACATACGGGACACGTTGGAGTAACTACATCATCTAAACCGCATTTATAACAAAATCTCCTCTATCTCTGTTCCTTACATTCAATAAAAGTATGACCTTCAACTTTGCAATTCCAGCAAATTAATTTCCTTCCCTTCATAGCGTCTATTTCTAAAATTTCCTGTTGCTCAATAGGTTCAATATCAAACTCATGTACATTTTTAGGTGGATAACGGGCTGTATTGGAATTTCGCTGATGAGTTATCATGTTCTCAGCTCTTCTAGCTTCTGCTCTAAAGTGATCTAAACCATAGGGTCTAACAGCAAATAAAAGTTGCATCATAGATGGCTTCAAATTATTTTTCATGATATCAACCAAATCTTGTTCATTAATCGGATGACGCTGTTGATTTCTCAAATGTAGAACTGCACTACAAAATTCATCAAATGGTTCATTACTAAGTTGCTTCCTCTCTAAAATCTTCCTTTGTATATCAAAATCACTTTCAAATCGATGGAAATTCCTAATCAAAGCTAATCACTACTCCAGTCTGTCATGTTGTTACTCATCCGCCTATAGTCCCAAAACCAATCTAAAGCTGGACCAGACAAAAAAAGATGAAAATTCCTAAGCACCTCTGTCCATGAGCAATTATAATCCGCCCGTAAGGTTTCAACTCTGAAAACAAAGTCCTCAACACTGGGTGTCTTCATTGTCCCGTCAAATTTCAGTCCCCACTTATCTATCCGACGCCAATTTCCTACCATATGTTCCTGTCGATAAAGCAGGTCATCCTGACCACGAAACATTTCTGAACAACACCCAGAAAAAAGTGACCCCTTCTTTAAGTTAAAATGAACTCATTGTGAAGAAAGTTGAACTTCGTATAGCGCCAAAGACATTTTTATTTTTTTGTAGTAGTAGTAGTAATCTTTATTTCAAACAATTTACAATAATAAATTCATAAAAATATTTGATAAATATTAAAATATTCGATATGAAGTTAATATATCATTTAGTTTCAATTTTAATTTTAATTTGACAAGTTTGATTTTAAAGATTTTACGGCTATGACATGTATATGTCGTCTGCCGGTTCATTGTATTATCCAATGTACCTTAGGGTTATGAAGTATTTGTTTGTTATGCATATTCATTCATTATTAGATTTCGATAATAACATGCAGATTTCAGATATTCTACCAATCCATTCCAGTTTGAGTGCCATTTTCCATCAAGTATTTGTATTACTTCATGGTGTTGTAGTGAGTCCTTTCCAAAAATGCGTCTTCTTATAATCTTCAGTATGGGACACTTCCCAAGGAAATGATGTATATTTTCGATTTCACGTAGGTTACATAGTGTGCAGTGGTTGTCATATTCACCATCTGTTGTGTAACGACTGCCATTCAGATAAATCATTCCGCTCCTAGCTTTTAATATCCAAGTGATTTCATTTTGTTTGTATGAATGGCTCATGTATGACGTTCCTCTAGTGTAATCCAAGTGTTTGTAGATCCTTGTGTTGCTTGGCATGGCTCTTTCAATTGTTGACTTCTTATTTGAATTTTGAATTTTTTCCATCAGGTTTGTAACAGAAATGCAGAATGTGTGTTTCGGTGTTGAAGTATCAATTGATTGTTCCCCATAATGCGATAATAACTCATTTATAGGTTTAACCCAAAGTAGTTCTTTCTCCATAAGTATTTTGGTAAAAAAGTTGGGTAATCTGTTCATTCCATACGAATAAAGAGTCTTTGATATGTATTTGAAATGCAATTTCAGGGTATACAAGTGCCCGTCGTCTACATTTGTCTCTAAATCTATAGCATAATCAGGAGTATTTTCTGGGACCTTCAGTATACGCTTCAGGAAATATCTTTGGAGTTTATCTACTTCTTCAAAATGTTCGTATCCCCATAATTGTGCTGCATAACTTTTTATCGAGTTGCATATTGCCAGATAAAGTTTCCATTTCGTATCTAGTGAAATATAATTTTTGTTTAAAAAGTTCTTCCAAGTCATATTTATAGCCCTTTTCGATTGTGATATTCTGCATTGTACATGTTTTTTAAAACTCAGTTTGGGGGTAAATATCACCCCAAGATAGTTATATTCCGCTACAGTTTCTATTTGTTGCCCATTCAAATACCATTTTTCACGCTCTGACAATCTACCTCCATTCCGGAATACCATAACTTTCGATTTATTCATGTTTATTTCCATACTCCATAGCTTACAATATTTATAAAGATTATTAATCATCTGTTGCATTACTTCGATCTCATCAGCAACAATAACTATGTCATCGGCATATAATAAAATTCGAAGATTTTTCCCATTTATATCTAAACCTCCTACCAAGTAGTCATGCAGGTCATTGATATATAAAGCGAAAAGGAGCGGAGATAAAATACATCCTTGTTTAACTCCCGAAAATGTTTGGAAATATTCCGAAATTTCCTCTCCAGTCCATACCGCCTATTGCGTGTTTTCATATATATTTTCAATAAGCTTTATGAATTTAAAGGATAATCCCATTGCGAAAAGTTTATATACTAATGCTTTTCGTGACACTTTGTCGAAAGCTGCTCGGAAGTCTACGAAAAATGTGTAAACTTTTTTGTTTTCGTTTAGCTTTATGCTCACAATTGAGGCTAAGTTATATGCATTATCGATGGTACAATAATTTTTTCGAAACCCAGCTTGAAATTCTACCGCAATATCCATTTCATTCACCCATGTCGAAAGTCTCTCATTGAGGATACCCATAAGTATTTTTGCAGCTGTGTTCATAAATGATATCGCGCTGTAATTAGCCGGGTCATTTACGTCACCTTTTTTATAAATGGGGAAAATAATTATTTTCGAAAAGGATTCTTCTATACGTCCTTTATTGTAGATATTTGTAAAGGTCTTTGCGAGCTCTTTGAGAAATATATCTGGTGCATTTATATAAAACTCATAAGGAATTCTGTCCTCTCCTGGGGCTTTGTTCAGTTTTACGGTGCTCAAAATATTTTTAATCTCATCCAGCGCGATATATCTGTCTAAGTATTCATGATGTATCATAGGCGGAGCATAGTGTATCTCTTGAATGATGTCATCATAACTTAATAACTTTTCGAAATATTCCCCTGAAAGTGGAGGGTGTTACGTAATTTCCTATTCTATTATCTTGATTATTTATTTCTTTGGTAAATTCCACCAGTCGCTTCCACTCACGGTACTATTAATCATATTGTTTAGTTTCTCTTTGTATCTTTGTTTTGCCAGCTTACATACCTCCATGTATTTCGCTTTAGCTTTCAAATATGCCTTTTTATCTTCGTTTAGCTGCGTCTTCCTGTACTTATTTAGAAACTTAAAGGACTTCTTCCGGGACCAAAAACATTCACTGGTAAACCACTTTTGTTTAGGGTTATACGATTGTGTAGCTCTTGGTTGGGTCGATTGTTTGATTATATTTGTAAGTTTGTTAACGTTCATTATAGTTCCTTGCCTCAGTTCCTTACTTACCTCTGTATTAATATTTCTTTGGTAAACTTCTCGATTTTCCTGTTTCCAAATTAGTTTTGGAAGCAGTTTAAGTTTTGAGCTTTTATTTTCTAAACAATCCATGTCGTATTCTAATATAATTGGTAAATGGTCCGACCAAATCTGTTCATCTATATAGAATCTGCTTACGTTGCCCAGGAGATTTTGTGACACAGCACAAAAGTCGATTACACCTCTACTGCTTACGTAGGTGAAATTCCCCTCATCATCTCCTGTTGTCTGACCGTTTAATATAACCATATTCGACTCGTTGCATAGTTTTATGAATTTACGCCCATTTACATTAACCTCCTTATCTTTAGAGTTCCGCCTCCTTTCTGTACTGCTTCTATAAATAAACTGACTCATCATCCTTATATCTTGCTGCATTTCTCCGATCCTTCCCATTTATATTGGGTTTATATTTTCACAATTTTCAAAATATCTTTTTACCTCTTCAAATTCATTTTCCCAATTCGAGCTTCTAATATATAGTGGTATTAAAGTTATCGTATCCCCTAGGAGAGAGATTTTGAGATATTTTATTCCACTTCTCTCTCCAAATTTATACTGCAACCCATTATTTACCACAGACTTTTTGATAGCCAGCATAATGCCTCTCATTGCCCTTCCAAAACGGCTGCATCTTGTAGCAAATTTCCAAGAAATATCGTATCCGGGAAAAAATTTTTCAGCCCTGGCAATTTTTTCTTCGGAGAGGTGAGTTTCCAGTAGAAAGATTATTTCAAATGACATAAAGTAATTAAAAAACAAAGGGTACAAAATTTTATTATCAAAACCATTAATGTTATATGACAATATCCTAATCTTAACATTTTCTTTAGTAACATTGTTGGTTTGGTTTGATGAATTGGTGAAATTATTCAGTTTTTTGACTTAATTTCTGCTATAACGTTATTAAAGTTCGTAGTTTTAATATCGTTTCCGTATATCTCTTTCAAAGCAACTTCAGCGGCAATTTTTCCACATATTAGTTCATTTTGGGTATTCCATGTAAAAGTTCTGCTTAGTATCTTCATCTTATCATCTCGTACTATAATCTTGTGCTTTGAGCATTCTTGTAGTATACGTTTCTTTATTATTAAGAGGCCAATTTTATTACGTTGACGTCTTGGATTTAATCCACGGTCAACCGATATATGTGTTCCAGCCAGTAACCTCGTAGAACGTAATATTTGCGATACAATATCTTCTGTCTCAAATTCGGCAACTATTGTGGCAGTATTATTGTGTTGTGCTATAGTTCGGGCTGATACAATTTTCGTGTTCAATTTTAAGTTATCTACACAAACCTTTGAGATAGAGTCTATTGGATTATTAACTATATTAACTCCTTTAAATAACAGCTTGGTATTTTTGATTTGATATTCTAACCATCGCGATGTGCTATCGTTTTCTTTCAGGGAATTCTTTAAAATTTCTATTTCCTCTTTAAGCTTTCTATTCTCTTCACGTAGTTTAGCAATCTCGGCTTTATTTGCCGCTATTCCGACCTTAATTTCATCGATATCCGACTTGCTTGGAAGCTCATGCATTTTATCCTCAAGTAGCTTATTCATGGTAGTTGTCATAACTGCCATTAATTCGTCTACATCCATACTACCGACTGGTTTCTTCGCCATATTTAAGTTTTCAGGTGATGTTTCAAACAACTTACGCTTCGTTTGCTGTGTTTCAGACTGTTTCGCTGGTGTCATAAAATCAGACATTAAAATTTTTAAAGTTAACTTCTTATTCAAATTTCCTTATTCAAATTTATATCCAACAATCACCTATACCACTGGCGCCATCTACCGTATATTATTGCCAAACAGTCTTTCTAATGCTTTGAGAGAGAGTACGCTAGTAGTTGTACTACACTATGCCTGAATGTCAGTTTATGGACGTCACTAGTTTTGTTTATTTATGTTTAGATTTTCGCGGATAAAATGTTATTACCGGTTAACATATAATACATATATTTTTGTTTTGATCTTCCAATGGAAATTTGTGGGAAAGTGAAGATTTGTGAAGTTTTTACTAAGAAATTATCAAAATAACGCCTTGTTCACACACTTCTCCACACTTCTTCTGGTTCACCGACTCTAAAAGTTTGTGTTGATCGGCCGGTCTGGATGGTTTACGAAGAAATAGCAGATCTATGAGCAATTCTTGCGGAGCGATTGGAAAACACGTACGTACTTTATAACCTTCTTTTGATCTTTTTCCTTTTGAACGATGTGATTTTCGTTGAAATTAGGTAGAATGCATTCCATATATTAGTTAACATTTTCCTATATTTATGTACCCTTATACTACAGAATGAGAAAATTTAACTGAATTTAATTCATATATGGAATGATTTTATTGAGCTTTTTTCATTCATTGGGACAAATCTTACTTATTTGTGGTAAACCTTTTTACTTCAAACTTACAACTGCTTACCTTCGTTTTTAAATACAATTTTATTTATTTATATAGGCAATTTTTTCTTCAATAAAATACACGTTTTATTAATATATTAAATATATCTATTAAGAATCAACAGCATCGACTGGCCTTGAAATATTAGTTTATTATTCCACTATTTCCAATTTCCATGTAATGTCAACAACTGTAAAACACATTTTTTCTTCTTCTTCTTCTTGTACCTTTCACTTTTAATAAGTTGCTGCGTAACGATACCTACAAATATATAAAAAACATAAACCAATTTTCCCCAAAAGGTTAGCGTCACTGAATGTTACCTGTTAATTGAAGATTCCAAAATGAAGACGAATGAAGGGGTTCTTATTCTGTTTTCTTTCTTGATACACCATCACGACCGTATTTTTTTCTCACTAATTTAAAATACCAAATATTTTATATATTTTATTTTTTATTTATTATATTATTTTACTATATTATTTTTTAACAATCCCTCCGTATACCATAACAACGCGATTCCAACTAAAAAACAACCCACGCGCAAACATATCGATTACAACGATGACAGGTATCGATTACAGGTAGATAAAAGAAATATAGGAAAATTTCCTATATTCTAACAAGTGTGTCTCCTTAAGTTTTAAAAGGATTGAATACTTCTTAGTACGAATGAACTAAAATATTTTTTATGCCAAGTGTTATTCGTATGTATGATAAGCTTTCTATAATAAAGGAAGTCAGAATTATCATTTTATAAGAAATTTAACTAAATTTGAGGAAACTTGGTTTTAGTTCATATTTTGTTTATTTTTTACGAATGCTTTGTTGTCAGTGAATAACATTTTCTTGTTCAGTAGTAAATTCTTATACCCAGTGAAGAAATCAGTATTAGTAAAATTCCATGGCTTATTCTAGTTAATGAACTATTCCTAACTGCTTTCAGTTTAGGATTTTTTTCTGAAGCAAGTAAATTTTATTATTTTAAACAAAAATTTAACTAAATGGAAATAAATTGGCTAAACTAAATTTATGAACATTTTTTCCTTTAGTTCCGAAGGTACTTTTTTCTAGGTGAATGGTTCCCAAAATTTGACCTATTCGGACGATCAAAAAGCGATTGACCAGGGTTCGCATCAAAATTCTTATTACGCATCCCTTGTGTATCCTGGTGGTGATCATAAAAAAACATTAAGACGACTTTGATCATAAGTATCCACATTTGGATTCGCACCCATTTGGCCTGTTCGATTATAAGAACTCCCTGTAACACAAGCCTGTGCAATAGGTGGTGGTGGTACATTTAAATTAGGCAATGACATTTGATTACGTTCCTGATTTGCGAAATTTGATTTATTCAATTGAACCGACTTTTGTGGGTTATTACCAGACCTAATCTGAAATATTTGAGGATCCTGCCCATTTGATATTCCCTGATCCGAATTAGAACGATCGGCGAAAGAGTCAGAATCAACCTGATTCATGTTGGTGTATTGTTGTGATAAACTATTGATAGTGGCTCGAACAATTGATGGTATTAAACCTTCCATTGATTTTACCAACTCAATTTGTCTTAAGCCCTCCCTAGCAATTTCAGTCTCATCGGCACCCTGAGGCTGTCTGCTTTGTCGATAACCCTGTACTATGGTACGTGCCGCTTCGCTAGAAAAATCTTCAGTGTTCAAAGATGTATTTGGACTTAGACATGAACTTTCATCAAAACCTTGCAATTCCGAACCGGATGACATAGTACTGTTATTTATTTGAGTTGATGTTATAGACTGGCTTATTGCCGCGGTTGTACTGGTATTCGTAGTAGCCGTAGCTATGGTGGTTGCATTAGGGTTTATTTGTGGCATTTTCACTTTAGCTTTAGAACGTGTTAGCATTTGATGTAGGTGACGATGGATTCGAGAAAAAAATTAAGTATTGATAACGTTCTTTAAATCGCGAATGTGACCGAGAATGGCCAACAATATTAAACCTATGTCAACATTGGGTAATGATGAACAGTTCTGATTGGTGATGATTGGTCCGTATAGCAGAGTAAAAACTGGTTCCAGCAAAGTAAAAAGGAAGAAAGACCTGATAGGCTCTCCAGGCCTGGTAACTCACTCCTAAAGTCCCACTAGAGTAAGTCCGATACGGATGGATGCTTGTAGCTAATCAGAATCCTCCCAAAACATTCACGAGGTTCGCTTCAGTATATCTTAGACTAGAGTCGAACTGCTAGTAGAAGCTACACCGGGGAATCGATGATCAAACTACAACCAAACATACGGAACATGGCCACTAATGCACGAGCCAGCGAAGGCTGCCCCGAATTATAAATCTCTACAGACCTTAATGTTCCAGACTCAACCTCGAGTTGAATGTGATCCAGTCTTTCAAAAAAATATAATTCGGCTGTGTACACCCTGTGTGTACGTGAATAAAAACCATATAACGAGAACCGATGGCGGATAGAATGATCAAACCCCTACCCCGTGAACTCGGCTGAAAGAGAAACCCGAAAACTGCAAGCGGTAGTCTGACTCCTACTCCGTTTACGTTCTCACCTTTCAAATAAACTATCTTCAGTCTATTATTGAAAAACCAATACAAAAATAACTTAGATCGAATCAAGAGACGTATTCCCATGTACGGTAACGTATCTTTTAACCAAATCAGAAAGGTTTCCCTTTGAAATTGATTTCTTTCAAAGAGAATAGTAGAAAAATGTCCAACAAAACTCAACCAAAACAAAATTATATAAAGATATAAAAAAAAATTAACCAAAACAAAATAAATAACCAGATGTGTTTGTCTTGAGATAATCATAGCAGGTTCGGTATTTGGTACGTGCAATAAATTCTATAATAACAAAACAGATTGATGGAACTGTGAATTTTGCGTGAGGGAGAGAATTCAAAAGTCTAACATCTCGAATGCCTAAAATATACTCCTATGCAGTGAAAATAATGTTCCTTCATGCGTTGAAACTTTGGCTCTAACTTGGACTAACACTAAAATAACTGACTGTAACTGAGTCTAAAAAACGTCGCAATTAGTTTGTCTGCTTATCAGACCGCTAAGACTGACTGAAATCTTGACTCACGTGCACTTTCCTGCTTACATTGCATAGCTTTGGCTTAACCCATGTCCAAACTGACTAATGAAACAAAAAACACACTACTCGGAATTTCAAACTTGCCTTGATTAATTCCTCAAAAATGTTATACAATACTGTTTCTCACTGCCCTTCAAAATTCCCTAGATTGGTATTCCAAATATTAGGATTCAGGAACTTTGGATTTCAACAATTTAAATTTTAAAATTCCGATTTTGTAAATTAAAAAAAAAATGGATGCTAAAAGTTTGGACTCTGAAAACTTGAATTTCAGAAATGGAGATTCTGTAAATTTAAATTAAAAAAATATATTCTGAATTTTGAGTATTTGAATTGTGACAATTCCGGAAAACGGGATTCTGGAATTTACAAAAAATATATTCTAACGATTTGGACTAAAAAAATGGATTCGGAATATTTGAAAAAAAAAAAAAAAATAGACTATGGCGATAAAAAATGGACTCTGGACTTTTGAACAAAAAAAAAAAAAAAAAAAAATTATTTTGGAATTTTCTAAAAAAAAAAATATGGAATTTTCTACGGAAAAACTGGGACACTTTGATTATGGAATTTCGAAAAACAAAATTGGATTCTGGCCCCACGTTGGGCGCCATTTCTTCTTATTATCTGTCACGATTCAACTATCCATCGAACAGTTGTCCAATTTGTACTACTACACTGGCAACTTGTCGATCTGTGCACGGCCAAGCAGTGCTGCCGCTAGTGAAAAATTGATTTTGGAAAAAAGTGGAGTAGATTGAATAAAATTGAAGTAGCATACATTTTTGAAAACAAAACAATAGAATTCATTTTATTAAACCCTCCGCCATAGGATGGGGGTTTTATTAACTTTGTCATTCCGTTTGTAACACATCGAAATATTGCTCTAAGACCCCATAAAGTATATATATTCTGGGTCGTGGTGAAATTCTGAGTCGATCTGAGCATGTCCGTCCGTCTGTTGAAATCACGCTAACTTCCGAACGAAAGAAGCTATCGACTTGAAACTTGGTACAAGTAGTTGTTATTGATGTAGGTCGGATGGTATTGCAAATGGACCATATCGGTCCACTTTTACGTATAGCCCCCATATAAACGGACCCCTAAATTTGGCTTGCGGGGACTCTAAGAGAAGCAAATTTCATCCGATCCAGGTGAAATTTGGTACATGGTTTCAGCATATGATCTCTAACAACCATGCAAAAATTGGTCCACATCGGTCCATAATTATATATAGCCCCCATATAAACTGATCCCCCGATTTGGTTTGCGGAGCCCCTAAGAGAACCAAATTTCATTCGATCCGGCTGAAATTTGGTACATGGTGTAAGTATATGGTCTCTAACAACTATGCAAAAATTGGTCCACATCGGTTAATAATTCAATGATTAAAACCGCTATGTTCATAGTAATTAAAGGAATAGGAAAAACAATTAGGTAATATGGGGAAAATTTTTAAAATTTGAAGCAGAACAAAAAGTGAAGCAGATTTTTGGAAGAAGGAGTGACGAAGTAAATTTTGTGAAAATGAAGCAAGATACTTCGATTGAAGTAGTAGCGGCAGCACTGCGGCTAAGGCTCGTCGGGCTTGGGCGGGTGTTGAAAACCGCTGGTAAAAAAAAATTATTTGTACCAGTGTAACCAAAAATTTGACCAAAGATCTTCAAAAACTGAAAAGAAGGAGCCAGAACCAATTCGCGTCAAATCTGTGGTGATATGATTGAAAACAGAGGGAAATGGTGTAAATTCCCGGCCTAATCGCACCCCCGGTCACTCACCTATGACCTACCATGGTAACACTCGGGCCTACTTAATCATGGTTACCCCTAAAATCTTTATTTCACGACCAAATACCTAATAATTTCAATTTTCGAAGGTTTATTACAGTGATGAATGTCTATAAAAATCCATACATTGTAAATAATTTCTTAACTTAGAGTTTGCTCACCAATAAGTACTGAAATTATCTTTTCCAATATTCCTTATAATTAGTATTCAGTTATTAATAAGTGCAGGAATTATTAATCGCATCGTTTCAACGAGTCAATTATAAATTTCACAAACTAAGTAATGATATAAATCACAAAATCAACATTAATGGATAATCATTTCCCAACAGTATAATTTTCATTTCAAAATTGGACACCTATTTTACCTTCCTAACATAGCGCTATGAACAAGGGGCAAAATATCACCAAATCCATCAAGAGTGAACTAATATTCCACAGAAAATCACGAGTATGTAGATCAAATAATCTTCAATCAATAATATCATTTGCATAAGACCAAACTGTAAATAACTCAACGGTAAAGAATAAAGGAAATCAATATTGACTAACTAAAGGGTCTTTGCTTGCTGATTTCATTCTGGCAAAACGCAGAAAATATCAACAAAAAGTAATGACAAAAAAATACAACCACTAAATTGTGTCACTGGTATACTGATCTCTTTGTTTCACCAAAATGAAATCAGTATTACACGTAAATATCGATACAAATTACTTTAAATTTAAAATATAAATGGTATCAGACAAGTATCAATGTAATTTTTGCAAATAAAAATGGTTAAAGATGATGTTTCTATGAAACAGTCACGAACATCAAAGTTGTTTCGATTTTCCTGGGCCAACCGGCAAAATTGTTATCGATAACTGTGAAATAGGCATAACTCACAATATCGAGTGAACTTTTTTAGTGGAGCTCTATTGCTCTCACTTCTTTCGTTTTTCCTTCTTTTTCTTCTTTGGCCAAACACGTACTCCAGTATTGGTTTACAGAGAAACAACCAACGCTACCACCCTTCAGTTTTTTTGGTGGCAATTGACCCCTTTTTCCAAGCAATTGGAATTTTATACCGGTCATGGGACTGGTTGTATTTAGCCAATTGGTAGCCACTTCATGCATTTGTCTCTAGACCACAATGAACCCATCCCCTAACCGGTTCAAATGTCTCTATCACAGGGTTAATTAACACATTTCTGGCCCTTTTGCATCTATAACAGGGACAGTTCTATTTTTAGATTTTTTTCAATTATATTTTCCCTACATTTATTCATTTTCTACCAATATCACAAACATTTAAATTGACGTTTCAATGTTGTGTGTTCAATGGCTTTTGCGGCTCAATGCGTTAAGGCGTTCTGTTATGCTGCCAGTAAACCCAGGTTCAAAACCTGGGTGGAGCGAAAAAGTTTTTCAAATTGTAAAAATTAGATAATAAGACAAATAAAAGTAAAAAACAACATTGATAGAAATAAGAAGTAAAATTGGTGGAAAAATTTGTTTTTTTAGAACTGTCTCTCTAACATGTCTATTTGAACTGGTTAATTGATGGGTTGAAAACAACCGGTTAAAGGATTGGTTTGTAGGTATCTATGTGGGGGTCAATTGACCCTTCCTATGACAACCCCATGTTAATTTCACCGGTCACCTAACCAGTTAAAGGACATGTACCGGCTATAAAGGACAGGTGAAACGACCGGTTTGGGACCAGTCCGAAGAACTGAAGGGCAGTTATGTGGGCACTCACACATGCAATACAATTTACCTTCCTCCACGATGACTATGAATGTGTACTAAAAATAGTACGGACAAATTTACTACCCGTCCTGACGTCTGTGTGTTTCTGCAAGTGTTGTTGAACCAAGAATGAATATTGCTGCTTGCTGTTGTTGTGTCGTCAATACTCCGGCGTTGTTGTTATGCTCAAAGATAATAAAAGAGGAAGATGGGAGATTGGCTTGCGTCATACCAAATGTTGCATTTACCAGATTAGTTTAATACATGTTTGTAATCTTTTAGTTGTTTTTCGTTTTTATTTTTTAAATGAAAAATGTAATTTTCTAAATGAAACAATGTTTAATTTTAGGCAACAACAAAAAAATTACATTTTCCCCTTTATGGAAATTTATTTCGTGCTCTTAATTTCTTTTTATTTGCATTTTAATGCTATGTCAATACTTGTCGTATACGCGTTTGGTTCGAGTATTAAACTACTGTGGTAAATGGTTTGATGTGCTCAGTAGCCAATCTCCCATCTTCCTCTTTTATTATCTTTGGTTATGCTTTCCCACTTTCTGGATGTTCTTTTTGTCGCTATCGATAAAAATAGATCGTCGATTGTTGAGCAAACTGTCACCGTGGCGTTGAGGGTTGTTTGATCAATGACAGGTTTGAATGATGAGTTTGTTTTCGTCCAGAAAAATATGGTGGTGGTAGAAAGGCTTAAAAGTTCAACGGGTCTTCGATCGCCGACTATCGTCACACACCCAGAATAAAGAGACCCCTTCTTTAAGTTAAAATGAACTCATTGTGAAGAAAGTTGAACTTCGTATAGCGCCAAAGACATTTTTATTTGTTTGAACGATGTGATTTTAGTAGAAATTAGGTAGAATGCATTCCATATATTAGTTAACATTTTCCTATATTTATGTACCACTATACTACAGAATGAAAAAATTTAACTGAATTGAATTCATATATGGAATGATTTTATTGAACTTTTTTCATTCATTTCGACAAATCTTACATATTTGTGGTAAACCTTTTACTTCAAATTTAGAACTGCTTACCTTCGTTTTTAAATATAATTTTATGTATTTATATACGCAATTTTTTCTTCAATAAAATACATGTTTTATTAATATATTAAATATATTTATTTATAATCAACAGCATCGACTGGCCTTGAAATATTAAAACACATGTTTTTCTTCTTCTAGTACCTTTCACTTTGAAAAAGTTGCTGCCTAGTAATTTTGTCCACCTTTTACAATTTCAATACCTACAAATAAACAAATAAATAAACAAAAAAATCCTAAACCAATTTTTTCACAAAAGGTTAGCGTCACTGAATATTACCTGTTAATGAAGTCGAATGAAGGTGTTTTTATACTGCTGGTGTTTTGGTTTTTTTTTTTTATAGACCAATTTTCAAAAAACGAACATTTTTCTCACTAATTTAAACTAACAAACATTTTATATATTTTATTTGTTTTTATTATATTAATATACTATATTATTTTTAACAATTTCTCAGTATGCCATAACAACGCGATTCCAACTAAAAAAAAACCCCACGCGCAAACACATCGATGACAGGTATCGATTACAGGTAGATAAAAGAAATGTAGGAAATTTTCCTATATTCTAACAAGTGTGTTTCCTTAAGTTTTGAAAGGATTGAATACTTCTTAGTATGAACTAAAATATTTTTCTATGCCAAATGTTATTCGTATGTATGATAAGCTTTCTATAATAAAGGAAGTCAGAATTATCATTTTATAAGAAATCTTACTAAATTTGAGGAAACTTGGTTTTAGTTCGGTTTTTGTTTATTTTTACGAATACTTTGTTATCATTGAATAAAATTTTCTTTTCAGTAGTAAATTCTTATACCCAGCGAAAAAAAAACAGTATTAGTAAAATGCCATGCCTTATTCTAGTTAATGAACTATTCCTAACTGCTTTCAGTTTAGGATTTTTTTTTACTGAAACAAGTAAATTTGATTATTTCACACAAAAATTTAACTGAATGGAAATAAAATGGCTAAACTAAATTTATGAACATTTTTTCCTTTAGTTTCGAAGAAACTTTTTTCTGGGTGCAGTGTGTATGAGGGTTTTTCCTTTTTTTATCTTTTGAGTAATACTTGCTCAAAGGAAAATTTGTTTTCTTTTGTCTCGTCGACTGGCGTAAGTTAGCGGAATATGATTTAAGGGTTTTAAATATCCCCTACTGAAACAATTGTTTGGCGATTATGTAATGGCCGATGATTTCTTTGCCGTTCACATTGTTGTTTTACAAAGGCCGCTCTGACTTTAGGCGAAGTTGCAGCAACTTTATGTGGACCACAGAACAGACTATGTCGCAACTGTTATCGCTCTAAACAAAGTCTTTGGTGAATTTATTCCGGATGGCTAAAAAAATAAATTAGTTTTTCCGCTGTCAGTTTCCGCGTTCAGTGTCGGCTTCTATAAAATGTTCTCACCTCTTCGAACTGTCAAGGAGGCTTATTTGTTAAATAATAGCTCGTAGTCTTGAACTTCAACTTACGGTGGCACAAGTTTATAACGAAATATAATTACACTTCGACTTGGAGTACAATAAATTTATCACAAATTATGGCTGCCTATTTATTCAACGCAGACTTAAAACTCCAAAAGAAAGATGGCTGACTTTTCTTGCCACGTCGAAGACCACCCGGAAACAGAACGAATTTGGCCGCACGTGCCATATATATGCCGAAAACTTTCGTTAAGTCTGGTTTATAAACTGTATACAACTTCAGACGTGTGCATTCTAAACTTTAATACACGGCCGAAAGGTAGATGTCGCTATCCGCGTCATATAAAAACTAGATGTCGCCACTTGGTACACGGCGTGACGTTTTTGGGAATATAAAGTAGACCAAGAGCGGTGCGAGTATATCTTATTGAATTACACTAAAATCATACGTTTAAACGAACAAAAGCAATCTCTTGAATGAGTATAAGAAGTATCATTATTATTTTAATATTTTATGTCTTTTCTTCAGATTAAAGCACAATTAAAGTTTTTGAAATCATCTGATTATCCCAACATGAACATGGGAATGTTCAGATCCCTTTGAATTATTAATATTATCCGAATTAAAATATTTATGTTGATCTAATTCTTATAAAATTATTTATATAGTTTTTACAGAGAGGTTAGTAGGATTTTGCACAGTTGGTGCAAGGATGCGGTAAGTTCACGCAAGTAGTGGTGAAAGGCCTATTATATGTATGGAGCAAACATAATATATGACATCCCTACATGCGTGGACGTGCTGCCCCCCTCCTTCTTTGTTTGAATTCATTGCTTCTGCGCCAATTTTACGCCCCTTCCGGATCCATCGAAATTGTGAGTTTTGATATCGCCATGAACATGGACCTTGAGTTCACAATGTGCTCTGCCACATTTATTGAATATTACATTTTGGTACTTGGGATTCCTATCAAAATGCTTTAATTTTTCCATACATTTGCCATCACAGTTGGTGGTTGTTATAGTGTCACTTAAGAGTATATGGTAGCGATGGGGATAAGATATATCTTTGAAATGTCGGCAGTGAATGCATAGCATTGTGGCCACATTTCCCACAAATATTGTACCAAGCTATAGTGGGAGTAGTAAAGAAACCTCTTAACTAAATCCGGAAACGCCCATCGGATCGTCTATGCAACGAACGAAGAGAAATTGGGAACGGAAGCCTAGTGGAACCTTGTGAAAAAAGATTAAAAAACAAGAAATAAGCCTACAAAAAAACATGTGGAGCCTACTCCGCCAATAAGCGACTCTATTTAAATCTAACTTTTGATAACACTAAAGTCACGAAAATATTTTAGTTATAATAGTTGGTACTGTGGGAAATTACGCCCCTCTTGGCAACATCGTAAAATCGAAAGCCACTAAAGGGTTTTACTATAAAACAAATAGAAAATTGCTCTAAAACATATCAACTTTTGTAATAAGATACATCAATGAACAAAATACTGGTGTCTAGACCGTAAAAGTAGCAAATCTGTTCTTTTTGACCTTGCGATACAAATAATACTGTTGTCTAGAGCTTAAAAGTCGCAAATATGTTCCTGTTAGCTCTGCGATAATTGCATACCCCTAGTAAAGGCAATGTACGAGTGCCATCTTCAAACTCATCAAAATATCTTGATTTTACACTAGATTCAAAATTATACTTTAAAATTCATATTAATAAAAAGTTGCGATGAACTTGACATTAAATATCACAAGTTAAATTGGTTAATCGAAAAAAACTCAGTGCCCTCCTAATATACTTCTAATCTATAAACAAGCACAAAAACCAATATGAATAACGGTACTTAATATAGGGAATGTGCGGCAAACAGTTCAATTGAAAAAATACAAAATGTTCCATAATAAACGGATAAGAAGTGAAGTAACAATACTGAGCTCTGCCAAATACCATATCCCTAGATATCCGCTTCCAGCACCATAAAAATCGTGAATCAAGTAATTTACTCTAAACTTCCAATCAAACTAGAATATTGTGCTGCTGGAGCCATACTATTTATTAACCTCAAATCTAATCAAACTAATTTTACAATAATCGTCCTAATTCATCTATATGAGTCTTAGGATAATTTAAATTCATATACTGATGTTAAACTATTGTTTAGTCACTTTTTCATAATTGAAACTAGTTGTATAATTTAAGCATCCTCTACAAATGTTTCTTCTTAAGATAATTTAATTACACATATTATTTTTAATTTTGCAGTACCGCCAGAGCTTCATTTACTGCCCCAACTAGTCCTAAATCGCAGTCTACAGAGTTGGAATTCTGTAACTCATCGGTACCTGTTTCTCCACATGTAAATGTACCATCATCTTCAATTGTTCATTATCGTTCGGCACCTCCACCCCTTCCTCCAAGGAGAAAAGAACGCACAGGAAGTGCAGACACAGCACAAAGACGTCAAACATCTGATGCCCCAATGGTTAGTTTAACATATGTTAATGATGATATTATTATATATAACTTTTACAACTTTTCAGCTTCCACCGCGAGATGGGGAAATAAGTCCTCCCCCCATTCCACCCAGAATTAATACCCACGTTCATTATCTTTGCCATTCCACCGGGGCGAACTTTACGGTAGATAAGGATAGCTGGTTGAATACAAATAGTTTGATGTTACCTAACACAAGTAGTATTATGATACGACGAAATTCTGCGATCGAAAAGCGCGCAAATTCCGGAAACCAAATATCAAACACATCCTCAACATCGAATGCTCCCCCACACCTAAGTACTACATCCACTATTTATTCGGATGATCAATCAATCTCACCAGCATTAAGTTCCTCCACAACGACATCTCCAATAACACCAATGACACCAGTATCACCACATGATTTTTCTGGATGCCCCACTGCTGATATGTACCAGCCCACTCAAATAATTCACAAAAATATATCATGTTCATCACTGTCCGGATATCCTGCCCCTCTTCTCCACAATCAAAATTTACACACCCATCATAACACTACCACGACAAATAGCAACCAGCAACCGACTTCTGTAGAGTTATGTCAGAATGTAGATAATTTACCAAAACTTCCACCAAAACCACTTCTTGGTGGAAATACTTGCAACAATCCAGGTGAGTATTGTGACAATCCAAGCCGACAATTATAGACATTTTGTTATATATGACGAAAACGATAACGCTCATGAAGACATAAAAATAATTTTTATAATAATTTTTTATTTAGTATATACATAATGAATATAACTTTTTGGTACAAGCAAACAATTCTTTAAAAGCAATAGTTTTGAGTAGAGGCTAACATGGACAGAGATATGGACGGACACCAAGGGCTAGATCCAGAAGGTGATTCTGAGTCTATAGACTGAAGTTATAGATTCTAGTAATATTTTATAAAAACCAACAGAAAATTTTCATTCAACCGTCGAACGGAACGGACGTGTTTTTTAATAGCGGCTTAATATCCCCAAGTGTGGTGGGATATTAAGCCACCATGCAGCGAAATTCAAAGACATCCACTGGGTTGCTAACTTCAGGGCCCAGTGGACGTGTATCGACTGGAGTTATAAATTTGGGCAATGACCAAGAGTTAGGCCCAATTAGTCGACCTGTAGTCGGGTCGACAGGTGGCGACACTTTGACAAGTCGAAGCTTTTCCAAGGTAACGGCATCAAAAGAAGGCAATCCCTCACGAAAGAGATTCAAGGAACGCAGAAATGCTTTGTTTATCCTAAAGAAATTAGGATCAGTCGACCCAAGCACGTTGTCGGCTAAACAAAGCGATTCCTTAAAATGGGCTCAAGGAATTCTTGAGGCTGGAAAAAGGGAACGATCACCGGATGAGCTGCCATCCTCCACAAGGTATCAACGATCGTTTGCCTCAGTTGCTAAAGACAGCCTTGTGATGGCTATCATTAATAAAGGAGCATTGGACGGTATGGTTCCAAAGCAAAAATGGGGGGAAATTGAGAATGCTTTGTCTGGCGTCTACTCACAGGTGCTGGAAAAGTTTCCCGGCACAGATCCTCGACACCAAGAAGCTGGTTGGTATCAAGGTCGATTTAAGCTAGTCGCATTTGAGGACTATAGAATGTTTTAAAGCTGCTCTGATACTAATTGGTGAAGTTTGGGAGGGAGCTGCTCTAGTGTTAGTCGAGAAGAATACCGGCTAGACCTAGAGCACATGCGTGGATACCTGCAAACCCTCCTGACCCTGAATCTATTTTAAATAGACTGAAACAATCTTCCAACAGCTGATAGGAAGGTTGGCCCTTTAGATGAAGTGGATGGACCAAGACGGCATGCAGTGTTTATATTGAACACTCAGTCTTTGCCACATCTAGCAAAGTCTCAGGGCCGTGTATGTTATGGCTTTCATTATATCCAAATGAAGGTATATAAAAGCGATCAGCTAAAGGATTCAGTAATGGACAAACCTCTGTCTGAATCAGAAGTAAGCGGATCCTCTTGCGAAGTTGAGGGAGATACCAAAGATGCAGACATTGATAGACACCGTATGCGAGAGGAGGTTTCTACTGCCTCAAAACTCACCAAAGTTGAACCTATGGTTATTGCGAGAGTCACCGAAATCTCTAAAGAGGACATTCTTGATGACACGATTGAAACGGCTGATGTGACGGTTGTTGAAAATCTCGTTCTCCTGATGAAAGGGGACATAGATATAGTTCTTATTCAAGAACCATATGTTTATAGAAATAAATTATGTGAATTAAGTACTTCGGGGTTCAAACTATTGCAGTATACTGGTAATGATGTAAATCGAGCCTGTATATTTGCTAAAAACGAGCTTAACTTGTCTCTGCTTCCTTCAATGCAATGCAGATACTGTCGTTGCCAGTTTAGAAATAGCCAAATGCAAATATTGGGTATCTTCGGTCTACATGGGAGATGATAGGGAGATGCCTCCATGTGCCGTTAACACCTTAGTTGAGGAGTCATTGAAAACAAAGACAAAACTCATTATGGGATGCGATGCAAATGCACATCATAGTATATGGGGAAGTGGTGACATTAATAAAAGAGGAGAGTATCTCCTCGAGTTGATTTTGCGTACTAATTTGGTAGTTTGCAATAAGGGAGATGTCCCAACTCATTATGGGATGCGATGCAAATGCACATCATAGTATATGGGGAAGTGGTGACATTAATAAAAGAGGAGAGTATCTCCTCGAGTTGATTTTGCGTACTAATTTGGTAGTTTGCAATAAGGGAGATGTCCCAACCTTTGTCACTAAAAACAGGCAAGAGGTTTTGGACGTCACCTTGGCATCGCAAGAACTGAATGAAATGATATCTGATTGGCAGGTTTTAAGTGAACATAGCTTCTCAGATCATCGCTACATCAGTTTCAAATTTGTTAGGTAATCTAAATGGAATAAGTATAGGGAATCGTTCAATATGATGATACCGGAAATACCAGAGACAAATATGAGCACTGTGCAAGTTATCGAACACGCAGTGGAGCGGATTACTAAGGCCTTCAACATCTCACTGAAAGCTGCATGCCCTAGAGGGAAGCCAAGGGGGGAAAATCGACCACCATGGTGGTCTACGGAGTTAGGTAATATGAGGAAATCGTTCAGGAAGCTCTTTAACAAAGCAAAGTCCACCAGAGCTCCTGTGGATTGGGACGCTTACAAGAAGAATCTGAGAGGATACAAGCGAGAACTGAGAAAGGCTAAGCATACTCAGCATAAATCCCCCGGATCCAATAGTACCTGGACACACATTTTCCCGGAAATCAGACGGTTGAACCATGTAACAGGTTGCTGATAAGTCCTCGGGCTGACACATAGATGGCGTCGCTAGTATTAAATGCATATTATTTTTATATAGTACCAACCTTCAAATGATTCGTGTCAAAATTTGACGTCTGTAAGTCAATTACTTTGTGAGATAGAGCGTCTTTTGTGAAGCAACTTTTGTTATTGTGAAAAAATTGAAAAAAAGGAATTTCGTGGTTTGATAAAATACTGTTTTCTGAAGGGAAAAAATACGGTGGAAGCAAAAACTTGGCTTGATAATGAGTTTCCGGACTCTGTCCCAGTGAAATCAACAATAATTGATTGGTATGCAAAATTCAAGCGTGGTGAAATGAGCACGGAGGACGGTGAACGCAGTGGACGCCCGAAAGAGGTGGCTACCGACGAAAACATCAAAAAAATCCACAAAATGATTTTGAATTACCGTAAAATGAAGTTGATCGAGATAGCAGAGAACTAAAAGATATCAAAGGAACGCGTTGGTCATATCATTCATCAATATTTGGATATGCGGAAGCTCTGTGCAAAATGGGTGCCGCGACCAAAAATAACAACGTGTTGATGATTCTGAGCGGAGTTTGCAGCTGTTAACTCGTAATACACCCGAGTTTTTCCGTCGATATGTGATAATGGATGAAACATGGCTCCATCACTACACTTCTGAGTCCAATCAACAGTCGGCTGAGGGGACAGCGACCGGTGATCCGTCTCCGAAGCGTGGAAAGACTCAAAAGTCCGCTGGCAAAGTAATGGCCTCTTTTTTTGCGATGCGCATGGAATAATTTTTATCGATTATCTTGAGAAGGGAAAAACCATCAACAGTGACTATTATATGGCGTTATTGGAGCGTTTGAAGGTCGAAATCGCGGCCCCATATGAAGCAGCAAAAAGTGTTGTTCCACCAAGACAACGCACCGTGCCACAAGTCATTGAGAACGATGGCAAAAATTCATGAATTGGGCTTCGAATTGCTTCGCCACCCACCGTATTCTCCAGATCTGGCACCAGCGACTTTTTCTTGTTCTCACACCTCAACAGGATGCTCGCAGGGAAAAAATTTGGCTGCAATGAAAAGGTGATCGCTGAAACTGAGGCGTATTTTGAGCAAAACCGAAGGAGTACTACCAAAATGGTATCAACAAATTGGAAGGTCGTTATAATCGTTGTATTAATCTTGAATGGAACTATGTTGAATAATAAAAACGAATTTTGACAAAAAAATGTGTTTTTCTTTGTTAGACCGGGGACTTATCAGCCAACCTGTTAAGTGGACACAAATCCGCTAGTTCGGATTCGTGTCATCCTCCATAACCTAACCTAACCTAAAGACAGAACAAGGCATGTACTGCAAGTATCGCAAAACTCCCACGGTTAACCCCATTTCCTTAGGGGGTATTGAAATTCCCTTTAGTGAGTGTGCAAAATACATTGGCGTTATTTTGGACAGGAAGCTGAACTTTAAGCTTAATATTGAAGATAGGGCGAGGAAAGCAACGGTAGCTTGTACTCGTGCAAAAAGGCAATATGAAAAAAGTGGGGACTAAAACCAAAAATTGTGTATTGGTTATACAAGGCAGTGGTTAGACTTATAATGCTATATGATGTTGTAGTCTGGTGGCCGGCACTTCACCAGCCGACAAGTTTAGACAAAGTTCAGCGTATGGCGTGCTTGTGTATCTCAGGCGCTTTCAGCAAGATAGGAACAAATTCCCTTAATGTCATGCTGCATTTATTGCCTTTAGACATTTTGGCCAAACAGTCAGCTGCAACAACGGCTGTGCGGTTGCGCTCTGGTCGGAAAAAAGTTACGGTCACAGTTCGTTTCTCAAAATATTGCCAGATGTGCCTAATGGATTATACTTTGGCGAGACCAAAGTATAAAAGTGGTGGAAAACGCAGATGATGTGGTGCTAGAAGTCAGGGGAAAATTCCCATCCACAATCAGAGATATTATACTGAGAGCCCTCCGGATGACTGAGAAATGGGCGAAAGATTATGGCCTTGGGGTAAATCCTGCAAAGACAGAACTAGTCATTTATGCAAAGATCGCAAAACTCCCACGGTTAGGCCCATTTCCTTAGGGGGTATTGAAATTCACTTTGGTGAGTGTGCAAAATACCTTGGCGTTATTTTGGACAGGAAGCTGAACTTTAAGCTTAATATTGAAGAAAGGGCGAGAAAAGCCCCGGTAGCTTTGTACTCGTGCAAAAAGGCAATAGGAAAAAAGTGGGGACTAAAACCAAAAATTGTGGATTGGCTATACACGGCAGTGGTTAGACCTATAATGCTATATAGTGTTGTAGTCTGGTGGCCGGCACTTCACCAGCCAACAAGTTTAGACAAAGTTCAGCGTATGGGGTGTTTGTGTCTCTCAGGCGCATTCAGCAAGACAGGAACAAACTCCCTTAATGTCATGCTGCATCTATTGCCTTTAGACATTTTGGCCAAACAGTCAGCTGCAACAACGGCTGTGCAGTTGAGCGAGTTATCGCTGTGGTCGGTAAAAAGTTACGGTCACAGTTCGGTCCTCCAAATAATGCCGGATGTGCCTAACTTGGTGGATTACACTTTGTCGAGACCACTTTTTGACAAAAAGTTTGAGACTCTAATTCCCAACAGTGAGGCGTGGTGTACACGGACCCCGGGAATAAAACATATATATAGATTTCTACACTGATGACTCCAAATTGGATGGACAAGTGGGTTTCGGAGTATATACTAAAGATCTGGAACTTCGAATAGCGAAAAGATTACCTGATCACTGTAGTGTTTTTCAGGCTGAAATATTAGCAATAAGAGAAGTGGTGAATTGGCTGAGAAGTAATGCTCCAAGCAATATTGGCATTAATATATACTCAGACAGTCAACCCGCAATAAAATTCTTGGACTCTGTGTTCCTCAACTCGGAAACGGCCATCGACTGCCGCATATCTCTCAATATTCACCTAATAGGGGTGCCTGGCCATAGCAACATACCGGCGAACTGCGAAGCAAATGAGCTAGCAAGGCTAGGAACTACCTTACATATTCTAGGGGAACTAGAATCTGTTGGTATGCTGCAAGCTCTTACTGCGTGAGAAGGCTGTCATGATGGCAAATGTTCGATGGGAGACTTGCAAGGGTTGTAACGACACCAAGCAAATATGGCCCCATTTAAACTTAAACCGCACTCACTCCTGATATCTGCTATAACAGGTCGTTGCCTGATAGGCGATTTTGCAAAAACTATTGGCGCGAAGTATAATGACTATTGTATCAATAAATCTATTGAATCAATAAAACACCTCTTGTGTGAGTGTCCTGCATTTTGTGTAAGACGTAAGTAAATTTTGGGGGCATATAGCTTCAGATTACTGGCGGACCTGGAAAACGTAAACTTGAGCTGTCTGCTAATGTTTTTGGAACGATCTGGTTGGTTCAACAGAAGAAAATAATCGAGAAGGTTTAGCGGTTAAAACAAGAAGTGCAGATATGTAATAGGTAATGTGGTATCACAATGGACTGAATAGCCTACGTGAGCCTGAAACTTAATCGGGCTGCCACTTTAACCTAACCTAACCTATGTATCAAAATATATATATATATATATATATATATATATATATATATATATATATATATATATATATATATATATATATATATATATATATATATATATATATATATATATATATATATATATATATATATATATATATATATATATATATATATATATATATATATATATATATATATATATATATATATATATATATTTATATTTATATATATATATATGTATATATATATATATATATATATATATATATATATATATATATATATATATATATATATATATATATATATATATATATATATATATATATATATATATATATATATATATATATATATGTATGCCTTGCGTTAATTTTGGGGACACAAAAATATATTTGATTTTACGAGTCTGAAATATTCTCCACATCTTTTTAAGCTCATCTAACCCAAAATTCCACTATATGGACCACATATTCCATTTATTTCGACGATTTCCTACGCACCGTTAGTTATGAGGACAGCAGGGTACGCATCGTGAATTTTGAGGACGCGTCCCCAAAACTAACGCTAGATATATGCCACACATGATTACCACCATCTCGTTTATATTTTAGCATTTTTTATCAACGCCGTTCCCAATGCAATCTTGGCTATGATGTTCTTCTTTACGCATGAAAAGTCTTAAAATAATCTTAAGACGTTGTTATGGAAATTCCGACGGTGGTGCAATGTGATAAGGCGACTGTTAATGCGTGTGGAGCAGAAAATCCAGGTTCGAGTCACGGCACACGCAATTATTTTTACCAAAAATCTTTAGTTTAAAGACAAAATCTTTGGAATCAGCATTAAATTTCGTCAAAATCCAGCCAATTTATCTCTTTCTTCACACTCAAAAAAGTGGTTACAATATTTCAGCAAAACCGATTTAATTCATTTTTTGTTCGTGAAATTAGTAGCTTTTAAGAAAGATTCGATGACTTTAATAATTTTTTGGGCACGTTAGTTAAATTAACTAAAACAGAGTAAACAAGTAAGAAAAGTCTAAAGTCGGGCGGTGCCGTCTATATTATACCCTGCACCACTTTGTAGATCTAAATTTTCGATACCATATCACATCCGTCAAATGTGTTGGGGACTATATATAAAGGTTTGTCCCAAATACATACATTTAAATATCACTCGATCTGGAAGAATTTGATAGACTTCTACAAAATCTATAGACTCAAAATTTAAGTCGGCTAATGCACTAGGGTGGAACACAATGTTAGTAAAAAACAAATGCACAAACTTATTATACCCTGTACCACAGTAGTGGTGAAGGGTATAAAAAAATATGGGAAACATTTAAATCTGAAGCAATTTTAAGGAAACTTCGAAAAAGTTTATTTATGATTTATCACTCGATATATATGTATTAGAAGTTTAGGAAAATTAGAGTCATTTTTACAACTTTTCGACTAAGCAGTGGCGATTTTACAAGGAAAATATTGGTATTTTGACCATTTTTGTCGAAATCAGAAAAACATATATATGGGAGCTATATCTAAATCTGAACCGATTTCAACCAAATTTGGCACGCATAGCTAGAATGCTAATTCTACTCCCTATGCAAAATTTCAACTAAATCGGAGTTAAAAATTGGCCTCTGTGGTCATATGAGTGTAAATCGGGCGAAAGCTTTATATGGGAGATATATCCAAATCTGAACCGATTTCAAGCAAATTTGGCACGCATAGTTACAACGCTAATTCTACTCCCTATGCAAAATATCAACTAAATCGGAGCAAAAAATTGGCCTCTGTGGGCAAATGAGTGTAAATCGGGTGAAAGCTATATATGGGAGCTATATCTAAATCTGAACCGATTTTGCTGATATTTTGCAAGTTTTTCGAGACTCATAAAATATTCGGATGTACGGAATTTGAGGAAGATCGGTTGATATACACGTATCATATTCATGTATCCCACAAAATAGTTCAGAATTTATTAACATTGCTAATTTTACGAAATATGCACCCATCTTTAAATTCTATAACACTAAAAACATTTTTGCAGTTTTGAACTCCAATTTGTTCTTCAAACTACGAAATATTTATAATGAGTGAAACATAATATTTTGATCTAATAAATGTATTTATTATATGTCGCAAATATGTTATGCTACCCAGCAACAAAAGAGTATCCAAACAAATAGTAAAAATGTTAGTTTTAGATCCTGAAGTGGTGTTAAACAAAGTTAAAATTAACCCTTAAAAATATGAAAAAAAGTGAATTAAAATAACTTGCTGTGTAGGACATCTTTGGTCGGACATTTTAAGAAGTGAATTTAAAGCTGTGCCATTGGAACAACTTCGAAACTTTTTGCTGGGTAGTCTATATGACCATTATATGCTTGCACTTAAAAGTAATATGTTAAATATTTGAGTTCCAAACATATCATTTTTACACCGAAATATATGAAAACAGTCTTTTCGTCCATGTACAAATAAAATAACACTAATAGTTAAAAACAAGTATATACGGCCGTAAGTTCGGCCAGGCCGAAGCTTATGTACCCTCCACCATGGATTGCGTAGAAACTTCTACTGAAGACTGTCATCCACAATCGAATTACTTGGGTTGCGGTAACTTTTGCCGATGACAAGGTATCTTAAAACTTCCTAATACCGTAATTTATACCACGTAGTCCATACGTGGTATATATTAAACTTAAAATGGCCGATTAAATACGTATATAATTAAGTTTGACAAAATTTTCTATAGAAATACAATTTTTACAAAATTTTCAAAAGATTTAAAATTTTGAAAACATTCTCTATAGAATTAAAATTTTGACAACATTTTCTACAGAAATAAAATTTTGCCAAAATTTTCTATAGAAATAAAATTTGACAAAATTTTCTATAGGAATAAAATTTCGACAAAATTTTTCTATAGAAATAAAATTTTGACAAAATTTTCTATAGAAATAAAATTTTTCTAAATTATTTTTGCTCGAGTGGCAAGCATGATTATGAACCGATATGGACCAATTTTTGTGTGATTGGGGATCGGCTATATATAACTATAGACCGATATGGACCAATTTTGGCATGGTTATTAGCGGCCATATATTAATACCACGTTGCAAATTTCAACCTGATCGGATGAAATTTGCTTCTCTTAGAGGATCCGCAAACCAAATCTGGGAATCGGTTTATATGGGGGCTATATATAATTATGGACCGATATGGACCAATTTTTGCATGGTTGTTAGAGACCATATACTAACACCACGTACCAAATTTCAACCGGATCGGATGAATTTTGCTCCTCTAAGAGGGGGATCGGTTTATATGGGGGCTATATATAATTATGGACCGATTTGGACCAATTTTTGCATGGTTGTTAGAGACTATATATTAATACCATGCACCAAATTTCAGCCGTATCGGATGAAATTTGCTTCTCTTTGAGCCTCCGCAAACCAAATTTGGGGGCCGTTTATATGGGGGCTATACGTAAAAGTGGACCGATATGGACCAATTTTTGCATGGTTGTTAGAGACCATATACTGACACCGTGTACCAAATTTCAGCCTGATCGGAAGAAATTTGCTTTTTTGAGAGCAATCGCAAGCCAAATTTGGGGGCCGTTTATATGGGGGCTATACGTAAAAGTGGACCGATATGGACCAATTTTTGCATGGTTGTTAGAGACCATATACTAACACCACGTACCAAATTTCAACCGGATCGGATGAATTTTGCTCCTCTAAGAGGGGGATCGGTTTATATGGGGGCTATATATAATTATGGACCGATTTGGACCAATTTTTGCATGGTTGTTAGAGACTATATATTAATACCATGCACCAAATTTCAGCCGTATCGGATGAAATTTGCTTCTCTTTGAGCCTCCGCAAGCCAAATTTGGGGGGCCGTTTATATGGGGGCTATACGTAAAAGTGGACCGATATGGACCAATTTTTGCATGGTTGTTAGAGACCATATACTGACACCGTGTACCAAATTTCAGCCGGATCGGATGAAATTTGCTTCTCTTAGAGCAATCGTAAGCCAAATTTGGGGGTCCGTTTATATGGGGGCTATACGTAAAAGTGGACCGATATGGCCCATTTTCAATACCATCCGACCTACATCAATAACAACTACTGGTGCCAAGTTTCAAGCCGATAGATTGTTTCGTTCGGAAGTTAGCGTGATTTCAACAGACGGACGGACGGACATGCTCAGGTCGACCCAGAATTTCACCACGACCAAGAATATATATACTTTATGGGGTCTTAGAGCAATATTTCGATGTGTTACAAACGGAATGACAATGTTAATATACCCCCATCCTATGGTGGAGGGTATAAAAAAGAATCATTATTTTACAAATACGCACCGTTAGTAGCATTACAAAACAGGCTGAAATATTAGCAAACTATATGTTATGCAAGTTCAGTGCATCGGCCGTTGAAATGGTGGACATCCATCCTATGACAAGCCCATGTTAAATACATCGCTTCTGCGCCAATTTCACACCACTTCTGGATCGAAAAATAACATTTTCAATACTTTTTGGGACACTTTTTTGCTGGGTTTGGAAGATGGCCATAAAATCTTAGTCTGTCCTGTTTATTTTACAAAAAATTGCGGATGTAATTAAGTGAAAGATATTTTGAAGTGTCTCGCAATTAACACACAATTTTTTTGATTATTTTAAATGTCGTATTGTTTGTGAATTAATTTTGCAATTGCTGACTGAGGCTTTTACAGTTCCTAAGGTCCATTTTGACGTTTTGTAGGCAAAACTACACTGAAAAAAAAAAAAACAGTGAACCAGGAAGAAAACTTTCGGTTTATTTTAGAAAATTTTAACTAAACAGTATTACAAACGCTGACCCCACGCCGGTATCACAAAAATAAGTAAATGTTTTTCGACAAATTCAAGAAAATTGACTAAACATATTTATTTTTTTTTCACTTGTTAAAAAAATTTTGTAGTTTGAAGGAAAAAATTGGTATTCAAAATTGCAAGAATGTCTTTAGTACCATAAGTTCAAGATGATCGCAATTGTAGTAAAATTTACAAATTTAAAGAAATAATAAACTATTTTGTGCGAAGTACGAATTTAGAAAATTTTTTACGCTTAATTTTATCGCGTTTTTTAGTTCATTCAACTGACGTACGCATTTGCATTAAGAAAAATAAAGTTAAATTGGCTTTAGTGAAATATAGTGTTCACTTAATTTTGAATGTAGGGAATGTTGAAGTCGATCTTACTCAGTTCACACTCAAGAAAATATTGTTTTGAGGCCAATGATTTCATGTTCTTCAAATACGAATCCAATTTTTTTAGACCCATTTCTTTGATATAAAGTTTTTTCCCTGCCTAAAAGTCGATCGACTTTTCAAAAAAGTCGATTTGTACGTATAGTTGAAATTTGATATCCTGACATGAAAGAAAATTTTGTTTTACTTGGTTTTAATAGTTCTGAAAAATTCTACAAAATTAATAAAATTGTGTTTAATATTGTTGGCATTTTGTATCTTGACTTCCCTGAAACAAATTTCTTTGTAAACGGAACGACAAATTTCATTCAAAGTACGAAAGATTTCGTTCTTTTCACGAAAAAAAGTTCTTCAATTTTTTTGTAGTTTGTATGAAACAACTTCGTACATTTTTAACTGAATTAACATATTGGCGAGAACCCGATAATTTTTGATAATCATTACAAATTTGTACTGGAAGACATCCGTGTACTTCAACAAACCAGAAAGAAATCACATTTAATTTTTGTAACTTGTAAGTTGGTACTGGAAGGCGTTCTTATTTCAAAAGAAAATTTTGTCAAAATTTTATTTCTATAGAACATTTTATCAACATTTTATTTCTATAGAAAGTTTTGTCAAAATTTTATTTCTATAGAAAAGTTTGTCAAAATTTTATTTCTATAGAAAAGTTTGCCAAAATTTTATTTTTTTTATTTCTGTCGAAAATTTTGTCAATATTTTATTTCTGTATAAAACTTTGTCAAAATTTTATTTCTATAGAAAATTTTATCAAAATTTTATTTCTATCGAAAATTTTGTCAATATTTTATTTCTATAAAAAATTTGTTCAACATTTGTCAATTTTTTTGTCAAAATTTTAATTCTATAGAAAATGTTTTCAAAATTTTATTTCTGTCAAATTTAATCAAACCAACTTACAATTAAGAAGACGGTGTTAAGAAGTTTTAAGATACCTTGCTATTGGCAAGTGTTTTTGCAACCCACGTAATTCGTAAAAGTTCCTGAAAGAGTAGAATTGATATCGACGCAGCACCCAAAAAAATAATTCTCACCTCCAAATTAAATTTTAGATAAACAAAAATCTATATATAAAAAATTCTATAGAAATAAATTTTTGACAAAATTTACTATAGAAATAAAATTTTGACAAAACTTTCTATAGTAATAAAATTTGTACAACATTTTCTATAGAAATAAAATTTTGACAAAACTTTCTATAGTAATAAAATTTGTACAACATTTTCTATAGAAATAAAATTTTGACAAACTTTCCTATAGAAATAAAATGTTGACAAAACTTTCTATAGTAATAAAATTTTGACAAAATTTTCTATAGAAATAAAATTTTGAGAAAATTTTCTATAGAAATAAAATTTTGACAAAACTTTCTATAGAAATAAAATGTTGATAAAATTTCCTAAAAATATAATTTTGACAAAATTTTTTATAGAAATAAAATTTTGACAAAACTTTCTATTGTAATAAAATTTTGACAAAATTATCTATAGAAATAAAATTTTGGCAAAACATTTTATAGAAATATTATTTTTTACAACATTTCTATAGAAATAAAGTTTTGGTAGATTATTTTTGGCGATATAGACCAATTTTTGTGTGATTGGCCATCGACTATATATAACTAAAGACCGGTATGGACCAATTGTTGCATGGCTGTTAGCGGCCATATACTAACGCCATGTACCAAATTTCAACCGAATCGAATGAATTTTGCTCCTCCAAGAGGTTCCGGAGATCAAATCTGGGGATCGGTTTATATGGGGGCTATATATAGTTATGAACCGATATAGAGAAATCTTTGCATGGTTGTTAGAGACCATATACTAACACGAATCGAATGAATTTTGCTCCTCGATATCATGTTTCGTTCGGAAGTTAGCGTGATTTGAACCAACGGACGGACATGCTTAAATCGACTCAACATTTCACCACGCCCCAGAATATATAAACTTTATGGGGTTTTAGAGCAATATTTCGATGTATTACAAACGGAGTGACAAAGTTCTCACTTCCACGAGGTTTATTTAGTTCTTAGCACCTATTTCTGTAATACAAACTATATATATAAAAAAAAAACTGTTTATTAAATATTTTTCGCTTGGACGGAGATTCGAACCGCGGACCATAAAGTTGGTTACCAAACCCACTACCCACTGAGCTACGCAGCTCTTATTCCCATCGCCGTTCAATTAGTACAATAACTATCAATGTCCAAACAACACATACAGTCAATCAGTTCTACTTCCAGACTAGATTACTGGCCACGCACACAGCCGAAGACAATCCTCGTTAGAGGAATTAAAAAACAAAAAACCAAAAAGAAACGTTGCCTAATTTCATTTATAAACAAAATACAGCGCTCTTAAAAGTTGTCAATTTTATGTACTCAAGCGGGTAAATTTTCGAAGTAAAACATTGGCCTCGTGGTCTACACTCACAAAAAGTGAACTCTCTATTTCACTAAAGCCACTTTAACTTTATTTTAGTTCATGGAATTATTATGTTTGGAGAAAGTTTCCTTTACTCTAATAAGTTTTTGCGTACGTCAGTTAAACTAACTAAAAATGGGAAAAAATTATACATAAACTAAGCATAAAGATATACTAAATTCGTATTTCTAACAAACTAGTTCATTATTTCTTTAAATTTGTAACTTTTACTAAACTTCGTATGTCAATAAACACATTCTTGCAATTTTGAACTCCGATTTTTTCCTTCAAATTACAAAATTTTCTTGAACAAATGAAAAAAATTAATTATGTCTAATAAATTTTCTTGAATTTGTCGAAAATTATTTACTTATTTTTGTGATATCGGCGTGATGCCAGCGATTGTAATATTGTTTAGTTAAAATTTTCTACAAATATTCAACATTTTCTAAAATTAACCAAAAGTTTTCTTCCTGGAGGGTTCACTGTTTTTTCGGTATATGAATCTAATTTGAGAGAAAGGTATAAAACTTTGGGCTTTGTGCGGGACTGCCAATAAAATTTCAAGAAAAATCGTCACTATTTTCCGAATAAATTGTCATAATCGTCATTTCTATTTTAAAAATTGTCAAAAAATCTGCAATGTAAATAATATTAAAACCAAACTAAATTTTTGGTTAACAACATATGTAAGTGTTTATTTCATATAAAAAACAGAAAATTAACATACGTTACTATGCATTCCAACAACAAAAGAATAATGAATTCAGCTTTGTAAAAACAAAAATAAAAAAAAACAAATATTTTTGTGATTTTTATTTAAATATAACAATAAAGATCTTTAGTATATACGTATCGGGCAACCAATTTCCAAAATTTGAACATAAAACTCTTATTGATTGACTCTCTAATAAGGAGGTACAATTTTCTATAGAAATCAAATTAACAAAATCTTCTATAAAAATCAAATATTGACGAAATTTTCTATAGAAATGAAATTTTGCAAACATTTTTTAGCAATAAAATAATAAAGAATTTACAATAAAAAAATTGACAAAAATGTTCTATATACATAAATTTTTGCAAGAATGTTCTATAGAAATAAAAATGTGCAAAAATTTTCTACAGATATAAAGTTTTGACAAAATTTTCTATAGAAATAAAATTTTTGACAACATTTTCTATAGAAATAAAATTTTTAAGAAATTTTCTATGGAAATTAAATTTTGACAACATATTATATAGAAAAAAAATTTTGAAAAAAAAATAAAATTTTGACGAAATTTTCTATAGAAATAAAATTTTGACAACTTTTTTTTTAGAAATAAAATGTTAACAAAATTTTCTATAAATTCAATATAAAACATTTCTTTCGAATAAAACAACATTTGTTTATATCTTAACCACAAGAATTTGATCAACAACTTCAAAAAATTTTTTTTTTTAATTTGGTAAAATTTCCTTCATATTTTGGTGGTTTATTTTTGGGGCGAGTGGCAACAGTGATACTAATACTGTAGATTTAAAATGAGGTATAGCTCCTACATGTATGAAAATGCTAGCAAAAACTCTTTTTTTGCTGGCTCTGAACTTTTTCTATTCAAATTTTTGAACGGAGCTAATATCGTCATTTTTGGGCAAAAATCGGAAAATCGGCAAAATTGGCAGTTCTGAGTTTGTGGTTATAACAGTGTCAATCCGACGAAAGATATATATGAGAGCTATATTTGAATTTGAACCGATTTCAACCACATCTTTGGCATGAATAGATAGAATATAATCTTTTTCTCTCTGCGTAAAATTTAAATGAATCGGAGTGAAAATATCTTACACTGAAGGGATGTGGTTATATAGGTGTAAATCGGGCGAAATATACATATTGGATATAGAAACTTAACGATACTACACTGAAAAAAATATTGACCTAATATGCAAGATTACGCAACTTAAATTTTAGGATTCGAAATTTACGCAATGCTAAGGACAAAAATCTTTAAAATAATGACATTTTAATTAAAAGAAGGTTTAAAATCCTTGCTTCAAAAATTTTTTTCATTAAATTTAGGACACAAATATTGAAATTTGGCGTCCTTCTGTTGAAGTTGTAGATCTTTGAAGTAAGGCAAATGGTCCTTAAAATAAAGAAAAACATTTTTAATTTAAAGAAATCGTCTTTAACTCAACTGACATATTGAATTTTTAAATTTAAGATAAAAATGCTTCAAATATAGGCTAAGACTTATTTTAAGGATTTGCATCTTTGGTTTAAAGTTTTTTTAGCATTAAGAAAACAGTTTTTGCTTGGCATAATTTGGATTTTGAAACTGGAATTTGTTTGTACATGAATACCTTTATTAATATATCGCAAACAGAGAATAAAAAGTCGATGAAGGAGATATGTATCCAATTTTAATTTTATCGATCCTAGATTTAAAGCCAGGGAGGTCCGTAAAAATTGTCTTCACTTTAAAGAAGCCGCATCTTTGGCTCGGAATCAATACCAAAATCCTTAAAGGAAGGTCAAAATCTTTGGATCCAAGTAAACTTTTTTTGAGTGTACTAATTTCGGTTTTTGTGCAAAATTTGAAGTAAATCAAGGCCAGAGTTTTAGGCTTTAGTAGCCGAGCGAACTATAACTTTGAATACAAAATTGTGTGAGCAAACAGACGGATATAGCAAGATCGGCTCAGACGCCGGCCTTGAGCAATATTTTCAATCTTGTTTCTTTCTGGGTGTACTAACTTATAATACTGTGTTGCACAATGCTGTAAAGGTTATAATAATTTACTCCGGAATGAAGCTTTATACAAACGAAATTTCCTATATTTATGAAGTATTTTCTTTATTTAATTTTATTACTTTTAAAGAAATTATCTTTCCATATTTTTTTCTTTCTTTCTGCATATAAATTGGACTTGGTATCCGTCGCACAAAATCTTCCAAAATATACCCCCATGTTCCATTATTCGGAATAAAAAATAAAAGTTAATAAAAAACTTCTATTTTAAAGGATTTTAAAAATAATTCTTCCCCCAAACGAAATTTTAGTTTGGATATACCAATTGAGAAAATGTGTATGCTTCATTTTTGTATAATTTTCCCTCTTTTTAACGTACATAACAATTTATTAAAGTCGAGAAAACTTTCTCAAAACTTAACAATTCCATGAACTAAATGTCATATGAACTTAGTGTCATATAGGTTCACACTTTTTTGAGTGTACATTTTCATACCAAAAATTTATAAAATTTAATGAAAAATGCTGCCGCAGTTACCAAAATTAAAAAAACAACGGAACAATTTTAACAAGTCGATATTTCAACATTAGAGATTTTATATAACAATGTTTCTTTTTAAATTTAATAAAAAATGCAGCAATTTCTACCAAAAATTTCCAAAGTACCCATTTTCCTACAAACAACATTTTATTCAAATTGATTTGATATTTTTCTGAAAGAATGTAATTGATATTGATGCTACACGCAAAAACTAATTCATTCCTCCCAAAGGAAATTTAAGCAAACAAAAATTATTTCCGATTTTGTTTTTGCTATAAGAAAGTTTGATTAGAAGAACACACTGAAAAAAAAGTAAGGAAAGTCTAAGTCTGAGCCAAAACACGTACTTGTGCCAAATTTGAAGTCGAATGGACTAAAACTGGGACCTAGACTTTTATTACAAAAATGTGTTCACGGACAGACGGACATCGCTATATCGACTCAAGAGCCCACCCTGAGCATATTTGCCAAAGACACCATGTGTCTATCTCGTCTCCTTCTGGGTGTTGCAAACATATGCACTAACTTATAATACCCTGTTCCACAGTGTGGCGCAGGGTATAATAGGTTGGCTGATAAGTCCCCGGTCTAACAAAGAAAAACATTTTTTTTTTTATTATTCACCATAGTTTCCTTCAAGAGCAACACAACGATTATAACGACCTTCCAATTTTTTGATACCATTTTGGTAGTACTCCTTCGGTTTTGCCTCAAAATAGGCCTCAGTTTCGGCGATCACCTCTTCATTGCAGCCAAATTTTTTCCCTGCGAGCATCCTTTTGAGGTCTGAGAACACGAAAAAGTCGCTGGGGGCCAGATCTGGGTGGGGAAGCAATTCGATGCCCAATTCATGAATTTTTGCCATCGTTCTCAATGACTTGTGGCACGGTGCGTTGTCTTGGTGGAACAACACTTTTTTCTTCTTCATATGGGGCCGTTTTGCCGCGATTTCGACATTCAAACGCTCCAATAACGCCATATAATAGTCACTGTTGATGGTTTTTCCCTTCTCAAGATAATCGATAAAAATTATTCCATGCGCATCCCAAAAAACAGAGGCCATTACTTTGCCAGCGGACTTTTGAGTCTTTCCACGCTTCGGAGACAATTCACCGGTCGCTGTCCACTCAGCCGACTGTCGATTGGACTCAGGAGTGTAGTGATGGAGCCATGTTTCATCCATTGTCACATACCGACGGGAAAACTCGGGTGTATTACGAGTTAACAGCTGCAAACACCGCTCAGAATCATCAACACGTTGTTGTTTTTGGTCAAATGTGAGCTCGCGCGGCACCCATTTTGCACAGAGCTTCCGCATATCCAAATATTGATGAAAGATATGGCCAACACGTTCCTTTGGTATCTTTAAGGCATCTGCTATCTCGATCAACTTCATTTTACGGACATTCAAAATCATTTTGTGGATTGTTTTGATGTTTTCGTCGGTAACCACCTCTTTCGGGCGTCCACTGCGTTCACCGTCCTCCGTGCTCATTTCACCACGCTTGAATTTTGCATACCAATCAATTATTGTTGATTTCCCTGGGGCAGAGTCCGGAAACTCATTATGAAGCCAAGTTTTTGCTTCCACCGTATTTTTTCCCTTCAGAAAACAGTATTTTATCAAAACACGAAATTCCTTTTTTTCCATTTTTTCACAATAACAAAAGACGCTCTATCTCACAAACTAATTGACTTACAGACGTCAAATTTTGACACGAATCATTTGAAGGTTGGTACTATATAAAAATAATATGCATTTAATACTAGTGACGCCATCTATGTGTCAGACCGGGGACTTATCAGCCAACCTGTTAAACAGTGAACCCACCAGAAAGAAAACTTTTGGTTAATTTTAGAAAAATTTTGAATATTTTTAGAAAATTTTAACTAAACAATATTACAATCGCTGGCATCACGCCGAGGTCACAGTAACAAGTAAATAATTTTCGACAAATTCAAGAAAATTTATTAGACATAAATAATTTTTTTCACTGGCTAAAGCAAATTTTGTAGTTTGAAGGAAAAATTTGAGTTCAAAGTTGCAAGAATGTCGTTAGTGACATACTAAGTTCATGATGAACGCATTTGGAGTAAAATTTACAAATTTAAAGAAATAATGAACTATTTTTTTGAGAAATACGAATGATGTTACACGCAAAAACTTGTTCTCCTCCCAAAGGAAATTTAGGCAAACAAAAATCATTTCCGATTTTCTTTTTGCTATATCAAAGTTTGATTAGAAGAACACACTGAAAAAACAGTGAACCACCCGGAAGAAAACATTTGGTTAAACAATATTACAATCGCTGGCATCACGCCGATATCACAGAAATAAGTAAATAATTTCCACAAATTCAAGAAAATTTATTAGACATAAATATTTTTTTTACTTGCTAAAGCAAATTTTGTAGTTTGAAGAAAAAATTGGAGTTCAAAGTTGCAAGAATGTCTTTAGTGACATACGAAGTTCATGATGAATGAATTTGTAGTAAAATTTACAAATTTAAAGAAATAATGAACTATTTTGTGAGAAATACGAATTTAGTTAATCTGTAGGCGTAATTTGTGTATAATTTTTCCCCATTTGTTAGGTTAGGTTAGGTTAGGTTATGTGGCAGCCCGATGTATCAGGCTCACTAAGACTATTCAGTCCATTGTGATCCCACGGTGGTGAACTTCTCTCTTATCACTGAGTGCTGCCCGATTCCATGTTAAGCTCAATGACATTTGTTAGTTCATTAAACTAACGTACGCAAAAAATTATTCAAGTAAAGGAAACTTTTTCCATAGCATATATAATAATTCCATGAACTAAAATAAAGTTAAATTAGCTTTAGTGAAATAGAGAGTTCACTTGTTTTTGAGTGTAGCATATACTTTTTGTGATGAACGTTTATGTTTTTACAGGATGCGGAAACAATTTCATAAAGACTAACTCAAAACAAAATTTCTCACTTCCACGAGGTTTATTTAGTTCTTAGCACCTGTTTCTGTAATACGAACAGCGTAAAAAAGTCTATTAAATCTTATATAATTTTTACAAATTATATTGCTTGGACCAAGATTCGAACCGCGGACCATAAAGTTGGTAGCCAAATGCAATACCCACTGAGCTATGCAGCTCTTATTTATATCGACGTTATATTATCACAATAACTATAAACACGCAAGCAACACATACAGTCAATCAGTTCTACTTATAGATGAGATTGCTGAGCACGCATACAGCCGAAGACATTTTGGCAATACGGTAATTGTCAAAGATCAAACATCTTGCATTGACCGTTAATTTCGGGGACATTGTAAGTTCAGGGATACTTTTAATAAAACCTCCTTTTTAAATCAAAACTTTTTACAATGGGTCTGTTTGCATACATACAAGAGAGTAAAACTTGAGTTAGTAATTTTAATTCTATTTTTTGAAAAAAGTGGCAGAAATGTACGCGAACGCTTTCCTGTACCCAAGGCCGTATTCAGGGGGGGGGGGGGTGATGAGGGGGATCAAACCCCCCCTCCGAAATGAATGAATATTTTTATATAAATAAATATATATTTTTAGCTGCATTGAAAAATCTTATCGAAGATGTTGAAGAAAAGCTGGAGGTTTTATTTTGAAAAACGCTTACCTATAAAACTTGCACAAATCATAGAATACTAGTTGAAAAGCCCGTCAAACGACGATCAAAAAAAACAAATTGTTTTTGTTCTCGCACCACAAATTTCATTTTTGGAAAATGTATTTCTGCTTTTTATGTGTGTTTGTTGTTCTTTTTGTGAACATGACTCGCTTTGGTTGGCCATAGCAACAACAACGAAACAGCCAAACACACATGTAAATGAAATGGCGCAAAACCTGCGAAAAGAAAATGCAAGAAAATGTAAAAAATGCAGCCATTTTTCCAAAAAAAATTAATATCCAAATTTTCAACGATCGATATCTCGAAACCGAAGCCTTTTCGGCAAAATTATTACTGAACATTTTCTCTTTAAAATATACTATTTATACCTATAATATGGGTTTTTGTTAAATTTTCTAAAAAATGCAGCAATTTTTCCAAAAAATTAAAAAATATTTAAATTTTCAAGGATCGTAGCTCGAAAACTAAGCCTTTTTGGCAAAAGTGTTACTTAACCTTTTCTCTTTAAAATACACTATTTATACGTAATATGCACTTTCTATGTTAAATTTTCTAAAAAATGCAGCCATTTTTCCAAAAAAAAATTTTGAATATCTAAATTTTCAACGATCGATACTTCGAAAACGAAGCATTTTACTTGTTACTTAACATTTTCTCTTTAAAATACACTATTTTGGTTAAATTTTCTAAAAAATGCAGCCAAAAAATTATAAAAATTTATATTTTCAACGATCGATATCTCGAAAACTAAGCCTTTTTGGCAAAAATGTTACTTAACCTTTTCTCTTTAAAATACACTATTTATACCAAATAATCGGATTTTTGTTAAATTGCGTAAAAAATGCAGCCGTTTTTCCAAAAAATTATATAATATTTAAATTTTGAAGGATCGATATCTCGAAAATCCTAATCCTTTTTGCAAAATTGTTACTTAACCTTTTCGCTTTAAAATACACTATTTATACGTAATATGCATTTTGTTTGTTAAATTTTGTAAAAAATGCAGCCATTTGTACAAAAAAATTTGAATATCAAAATTTTTAAAAACACAGCTTGTTCACAAACACAGGGTTGTTAACTGATTTGTGCGAAATAATATGTATGCTATTTTTCCGTGCGAAAATTTCAGAGTTGCATTTTGTCAAAAAAGCTTAGTTTACGAGATTTCGATCGTTGAAAATTTAGATATTTTCAAATTTTTTGGTAAACCGTCTGCATATTTTACAAAATTTAGCAAAAAGTTTCTTATGGATATAAATGGTGTATTCTAAAGAGCAAATGTTAAGTAAACTTTTTGTTAAAAAGCTTAGTTTTCGAGATATCGATCGTTAAAAATTTAAACATTTTAAAATTTTTTGGAAAAATGGGTGAATTTTTTACAAAATTTAACAAAGCATTGTGTCTCACATACAAAATTGAGTGTGTCGAGTGAAGCAGATATATGGTATATCATGCTGTATTTTAAGAGTTGTTTCAAATTGCATCAGAGTACGCAATACACTGTATACCCATGGCGGAAATAAAATTTTAAAATCTATATATGGACGGTTCATATTTGATTTGTAATAAAATTTTAACTGTATTTTAATTAATCGACTACTGTTCAGTTAAATTTGGCGGAAATATTGTAAGCCGCTTTGATTTAAACAGGGGAGTTTTATTAAAATTATCCCTCAACTTACAATGTCCCCGAACTTAACGGTAAATGCAAGATCTTTGATCTTTGACAATCCTCGTATTGCCAAAATGTCTTCGGCTGTGTGCTCGCCCAGCAATCTCGTCTATAAATAAAACTGATTGAGTGTATGTGTTGCTTGCGCGTTGATAGTTATTGTGATAATTGAACGTGGATGAAAATAAGAGCTGCATAGCTCAGTGGGCATTGTGTTCGCCTACCAACTTTATGGTCCGCGGTTCGAATCTCCGTCAAAGGTAAAATTTGCAAAATTTATAATATTGAATATTTTTTATCTACATTGTTTGTATTATTGAAAAAGGTGCTGAGAACTAAATAAATTACGTCGAAGTGGAAGTATTTGCTATGGACAACTCAACTCCTAAAGGCGACCGTGGAAGTACATTTCTGAGAGGATTCATTGTATATAGCTCATATTCGAATTTTAGAATAAAACTAATTTCATTTTTATCACGCAGACGCTCTACTGGACAAGATTTATAAGGGCAGATAGACACAAGTCAATCGTCTTACAAAATGGTTCCGATACCAAATATCCATATGTTCAGCGTTAATTTCTGGGAGACTTTCTCAACCTTTCGTTAATTCCGAGGACATTATGGATATATGAGGACAGAACACAAGACTATTGCGACCTTGCGTTAAGTTCCGGGACAGTTGTTCAAAAAAACTCAAAGCCAAGTGCAATGTTTTTTTTTTTGACGGCGTCATGAATGCAAACACTCTAAGCAAACATGGTAACCCTGGGATTAAGAATGACTTTTAAAACATAGCTAAAAACACAGAAACTAGGAGTACATAATGGAAATATAGAATTTTTATGAATCTAATTATCGAGATCTTTGATTCTAACCCATAAACATGGATTGTATAAAAAGTGTCCCCAATCTTACAGTGTCCCCGAAATTAACGCAAGATCGGTAGAGCTTTGGGGACTGTCCTCATAGCAACAAAATGTCCTCGGAATTAACGCAGGGTTAAAAAAGTGTCCTCGAAATTAACGCAACGCATACATATATATATATATATATATATATATATATATATATATATATATATATATATATATATATATATATATATATATATATATATATATATATATATATATATATATATATATATATATATATATATATATATATATATATATATATATATATATATATATATATATATATATATATATATATATATATTATATATATATATATATATATATATATATATATATATATATTATATATATATATATATATATATATATATATATATATATATATATATATATATATATATATATATATATATATATATATATATACATATATATATACATATATATATATATATATATATATATATATATATATATATACATATATATATATATATATATATATATATATATATATATATATATATATATATATATATTATATATATATATATATATATATATATATATATATATATATATATATATATATATATATATATATATATATATATATATATATATATATATATATATATATATATATATATATATATATATATATATATATATATATATATATATATATATATATATATATAT